>NW_019384352.1:457925-539909 GCF_000671375.1 Centruroides sculpturatus | reverse complement strand
AACTTTGAAACTCTCCCTTGTAATTCCAGCCTTTTATATTTCTGACAGAAACAATTCTTTTACGTTTTCTTCTGAAAATGCAGATTTATGCCAATATCTGCTATTAAAGATCTTTTGAAGAAGTGGGAGGATGCCAGAACAACGGTCTTAAAATGGCATTCAAACCAGGTTAAGGTTAAAGGCCTAGGAATTGCTACAATTACAATGCTATTAATTACTTCTGAAAAATCATGAAGAAGACAGAAAAGCAATCGACATTGGACAGATTCTTTAACCCCCACAAACGGAAAAAACATGACTAATGAAAATACAAGACCGTGTATATTGTCTATGTATTTTTATTATTACATATGAATAAATGTAATAAGAAAGTATATATTTTTTATTTTTGGAGGGTCTCCAGAACGAATCAATCAAATTCCCGTAGAAACCTATGGTAAATCGATAATCGGTTAACGAACAATTCGGATAGCAAACAAAGTCTTGGAACGGATTATGTTCGTTAGCCGATCACCCACTGTATAGGTTAGAAAAATTTTCCATTTGGAATTATATTTCTAGCAATAAATTTCATATCTGAAAATTTTTCAGTTTTCAAGTAACCTGAATCATACAAATATTTAGGTTAATGTTTTGTTTAAAAAATTTGTATAATTCTGGCGATTTTTTTTTAAATTCACAATTCGAGAAAATGAAAGTAATACTTTACCAGAAATAGTACATTTATTCTCTTGGAATTACATAAAAATTAGAGATGGAGCACTCAACTTAATTGATGTTTTTGTAACACCAATTAAAGTGAGTATTCTGCAGTTCTGTAATCCTGAGTGTATTGTAATAAAATTTGCCATACATGAAAACTGCTACCTAAAATTGTCTGAGGATCATTCTTAAAGCTGTCATTAAATTAATTAAATATTTATGTAATTGTCCCTGTTTATATGGAATGAAGTAGTAGATGGTATGAAATTAAATTATTATGTAGTTATTATTTTGTTGTTGTTATCTCAAAATTATTAGTTATTATAATAGACCAAAAATGTCAGATTTTAAGGTGTTTTTTTATGTTAATATAGGAATTAACAATTAAAACATTTATTATTAAAGGCTGGAGCCACCATCATTGATTACATTCAGGTTAATTTTATTAATAATTTAAAATGTCTGGAGAAAAAGGTTTGCGCAAACTCAATTTTCACGCATTGGATAGCTACATTGTCAGTTAAGCTGTTCAAGCACACTATGAAAGGCTATCTTCTAGAAATGTAAGTAATATAAAACTAAATGGTGATAAATGATTACTTCTTTACAGTTACTTGAGTTGCATATTTTAATTTCCTTTTTATATAAGTAATATTAATAGTTATTAGTAGATAATTATGCTTTCTTTAAGGGAAAATTTCTTTAGTCATTCATTACTTTCATAAAAATAAACTAAAATTTGATAGTTTTGATTTACTGTTTGGTTTAAAGCTTAATTAATTGTCATTATATATTACATTATATAGATATAATATTTTTGCTAAGATAACTGCTTGTATAAATAATTCTAGTTTGTCTGTATCAATATGCAATATTTAATTATCCAGTTCATTCACATATACTGTAGTATTTTTATACTAATAGATTTTGTATAAACCATTTAGAATTTTATTTAATATTTACATAATTTAAAATCAGAAGTGTAAAATTTATCATATTTTGATAATTTATATCACAAAACTTAAATTGTCTTTATGGTTTATCTTACAAATTCNAATTTAAAACACGAAGAAAAGGTATTTACATTTTAAACAGAAGAAAAATTGAAACTCAACGTTGTCACTTTCGGGGACCACCACTTTACCCTTCTTCTCTCTACCGTGTCCCGACCTACTCTCTCTGTCCCTTCTTTTTTTGGTTTTACGACCCATTGTCTACATTTCTTATTTCCCTTTTACAACTGTACGCAAATGGATTGCACATGGACCGACAAAACCGCATCTGAGGGAGAACGAGGAGGTCCGATATCACTACAGTTGCGTTTGCGCATTACGTTCGGTTACAACTTACAAGTGTAACACGTTAAGTCAAGACATCGCAAGCGATCGACCAAAATTGGTTTTGCGATCGACTTGTTGGCCACCCCTGTTATATATTATATATACTTGTGGCCCAAAACTTCTTGACTTCTTCCAATGCGGCCCAGAGAAACAAAAAGGTTGGACACCCCTGGTGTATATAATGTTTTATAAATTATCTATCTGAAATTTGTTAATAAAAATTAAATGTAATGGCACTATCTAATTTTATTACTATTAGTTTGTTTAATGTTATCTATACAAAATTTTACCAGGAATTTCTCATGATTTACTGGTTACAAAAAAATTACTACTACTAGGGAATTTTGTTTTTAATATAAGAATCCAGTTATAAACTTGTAAAATTAAATAAGACTATAAATAGAGGTGTCATGTATGTCTGTGATTAAGAATTTCTTGTGTGATGTGTGTTTAGTAAGGCAACCTTTTAATGTGTGATGTAATGTTTCAAGACTTTTGTGTAGTGTACTTGGTATGGATCCTGTGCAAGAAAGGGCTATTGCACAATAAATACAGTGCAATTATTTATTCAAAATAATTGGAGGCAGACATTTTTGTATAAACTGATCACACTTGGTTGGGAGTTGAATTAAAATATAAACACTTTAAATAAAGTGAAAATTTTAAGTTAATTCTAATACATTAGTGTAAAAAGACTAAGACAGGAGTTTAATACGCACAAATGATTAGAGATAAGAAAAAATTGTAAACTAATTTCTGGAATTAGTATGTTCTGAAGTTGATTTTTGTTTATCGGTTTTTTGATAATTGAAACTTTGCTGTACTCATCCATTCTCAGTAGCTGTTTCACTTCAGAGGCAAATTCTGAGTATTTGCTAACTTTTTTCTCTTTGTATGTTTTGTATGTTATGGGTGTACAGCTATGTTTATATATAGGATTTTATTTTATCAGTGAATATAATGTTAGATGTGTGATGGATTGTGTTGTCAATGATAGTTAAAGTATGTTTTGTGTGTATTTTTGTTTTCTATGATTGTATAGTTTCTAGGTGTGAGGTAGTTCCAGTTTGTGTGCAAGCTTTTATTGCTATTAATGGTTACAGCATACTGATTCTTGTGATTTGTGTTGAAAATTAACATACAGCTGGGAAGAAAACAACTTCAAGTAATAAAACATTGTTGATTTTACTACTGAACTGATAGTAAATTTGAAGGCTTTATAGGCTGTTATGGTTCCTTTACGTTGATATCCTGTTCCTATTAACATCCCTGGATACATAGTTTTTTACTCTCCACTCTGCAGGCACTAAGATGGCCTGTTTCAGCTATGTCAATTGTAGGATTGTCCATACTCACAATGGGGATGGCTGGGTGGGCCTAACATATCTTAGAATTGACCATCCCAAAATATTTCCTGAGGTTTCCAGTCAGGACTCAAACCCAAGTCCCCGGAGTGATAGGCTAATGCCTTTACCACCTTGGCCATCTGGTTGTCTGTTAATGGATACTGGGGATACTTTTGCTAGTGAATATTTATTTTTTTTAATACAAAAGTAAGTTAAATTGACATTTGAAGAGAAGAATTTCCTATCATTTTCTTTTTAATTGTCTTGATAAATTTTTTTTGTGCTTTGTGAGAAAATTCAGGTACATTTTTGTTCGGCTAGCTACTCTCTCAGTTCGGTAAATAAAACTTGATCATTCTCTGTATAAATTGTTTAATTTATGATGATTTGATGTTAATTCAAAGAATATATACATGTTGTTTACATACCACATTGATTTCATGAATTATATCATAATTACTTTCTGCATTTGTCAATTTTTTGTATACAAAATAACTGATTAGATATTTTTGTTTATCATCATCATTATGAGATGATTAACTTGAATATAAATAATAATTGATATAATTCCTATTACTTTCAAATAAAGGGTTATAACTTTTAACTTATTAAGTACTTAAACATGTTGACATATTCATTTTACTATGTTCAAAGTTTTGATTAGACATTTTTTGTTTAAGATAATTACAATTTTTAAACTTAGAATATTAAAATATAGTAAATTTTAATAGAGTTAATTAAAAATTAGGTTAAATTATTGGTATTAAGAAATGATGGAAAATAAAAAATGTATTATTTTGTATATTTTCTCATAATAAATTGACAAATTTGAAACTCTTATCATATATACATTATTCAAAATGTCTATAATGAAAAAATAATATATTAATGATTTATTTTATATAAATATAAACAAACATTGTTAAATGAAAATTGTTGAAAAATTGGCATAAAAGAATTTTTTTTATGTAATAAAGAATTTAAATTGGACATGCCTTAATTGTAAAGCTTGCTTTACAATTAATCATCATCAGATTTGAATATTGGGGTTTGAGAATAATATTGCAAGTTAAGGAATAAATTCAAAATGACAAAACAGTGCTTACAATAAAATTAATGAATATAACAATAATAAAAACTAGCAAAATACAAAAAAACTTAAATGAAAGAGGTCACTGAACCTGCGCTCACTAAATACATGGAGTGTGTCAAAATTTACAAACATGGACTCACTGGTACTTGCGTAAACAATAGGAATATGGACATTATTCAAGGCAGGGCATATTTTAGATGCTTAATTACTAAAGCTCTGTGCTGTCATAATTATTATTCAGCTTTATATTTGATATATTTATTTAGTTGTTATTAATTTTATTTATTCATTAATCTGAATTAAGAATATCCAGAGCATAGTGACTTTGGAGGTAACGTGACAGTATTCACCAATTTTTGTGTCATCTCCAACTGTTATATTGTCTGGAACTTGTACTGCTTGATTTATGTGAATTAATACTGGCCATTTCACTCATTTTTGATAAATGTACTGAGTATAATTTTATACAAAAGAATCAAAAATTTTCTGTATTAATTCAGAAAATCAGATAAATGTATTTTACACAAATAAAATTTGATGAATTTTTGTTTTTAATATGTTTTTATTTGTAGTTTTAACTGAAGTGTATAGTTTTTCACTTCCCTAAGTAAATTAAAAACATAGTCACAAACATCATTACAGTAGTCAAACAATTAGTTATAACTTTTGGTTTCTAAAATTATTATTTACAGTTGCTATATATAAGAATCAAATAAATGGTTACTTAATTGATCATTTTATTTGGGAAAATATTAACAAAGTTGTTAAAAAAATTAAGTAAGTAAATTATTTAAAATTTTTTCATGAGGCAGCACAGCTGTTTAGTCTTTATGTCTCTCGTATGTGTAAATTTGTTTCCCTCATATGTACTGTAACACTGTGTATACTGTTGAGTCTGTTGTCATATCTTGTGAAGTTAAAACTAGCCACTGTAATTAATTTAATGAAGTAACTAGTACACATTTAACAGTGGGTAAGGTTAGAAAAATGCTAACAGTTCTGATTCAATTATATCTATTTACACCTGAAAATCCATTCCTCTTAAACTTAGTTCACATGGAGTGCGATTCGCTGGCGAAAGTGAAAAACAGAGTGAATAACCCGTCAAACAAATCAAGTTTGACCGATTATTTGCTCTGTTTTTCACTTTCACCAGCAAATCGCGTTCAGTGTGAACTAAGCTTTACATCTGTTCATCCCTGATGATGGTTCATTAATCAAATCAAAAATGTTAATGGTTGTCCAATCTTATCAACTATGAAAGATGTATTGGTTACCTAATAGTCACATATTGATCATTTACAAAATTAACCTTACACATGACATCTCTACATACAGTGTAACGAGTAATCAGTATTAACATATTGTTTCCTTGTTAGTTTGTTATATTCAAGAGCAATAATTCTTGAAATTATCATATATATTAATTGTTTGTGTGCGCTTGCTTTGATATAAATTTAAAATGGAACTCCAAGAACAAAAGTAATTTGTTTTTTGTTTGCACTTTAATAACTATAATCAGTGAAACCAAAAGAATAGTAAAAAGTATTGGTAACAAAACATTGAGATAATTTTTTAATTTAATTTGTTATAACAGTTTTTTTTTTTTCTTGTAGATTAATATTTGTGCGCTTCAGTTTTTAATGTGTTTCTTTTATTTTATGAATATTTTCAGATTTGTATATAGAATGTAATAAATTATTGATTATATAAATTATAAGAAGATCAATTTCATAATGGCAAAGAAAAAGAAGCTCAGACAAAAACGTCAACAGTCTCTTGGTGACTCGTCAGACGAAAACGAGGATAATAAACAATTAGGTAAAATTACACAGTCTTAATTTTGGGTGTTTGAGTTAATTTATTTTATTTAATAATTCTGGAAAGAAAATAATTTTAAACATGATAAACTGAAATACATGATTTTAAATTATTAAAAAAATTTTTTACTATTTATAAGATATTTCAGTTTTCTTTGTTTGAATTTATTTTCTTCCTGTTAAACATTTAGAAGCACATTAATTTTATTATTACTATTACTATTAACTTTTACTATATTTCTAAAATTAATAACTATTTATTTTATACATAGAAAATATTAAATTTTTATTTATTACATATCCATTCTTTTATTCTCATCTTGAATATTGAACAAGTATTGTACATATAAATATCTGTAATTTTTTAAATAATAATTAACCAGTGATGAATGCAGTTTCCATTTAGCATGGTTGTATACGTAACGCAGTGATTTTCCATTGATTTATTGTGAACAGTTATGCAGCATGTAATTGCTGTTTCTTAAATTTGATGGTTCTGAAAAATCCTGTGACATGTCTGCTTGTGCCAAATTTTAAGGCTGTATATTGTTTAGTTTATGAGATATTGTTTTATTTACAGAACAATGGCCTTAACCCTTCTCCCATAGGAAGCCTCCCAAAACTTTATTATAGCATGGGCTAATGTGAAATAAGTTCAGCTGGAAACGAATGATGGAAGGTCTGAGATGTTCCTCAGAAGGATCAGAAAATATTTTTTTGTTCTTTTTGGGCACAAAATAAACCTGCAAGAAATTTAAAATATTGAAGGTGGTAGCACCCTAGGCGCAGCGCCAATTCTGAATTCTGATAGGTGTGCAGTGCATGCATGCAGGTGGCCAGAAGTTCACTTTAAAAAATATAATTTAATATTATATTAATATAGTGGTCAGCAATGAAATAGATTAATGTGTGCATGACAATTAGTGATGTAACTGTGCAATTTATAGATTAAATAATGCTGAAGCATGCATGTTAGGTGTTTTGCACCAGAAAATTTAGAGGATTCATCTGTTGAACAAAAGTAAAATTCATCAGTGGGAATTCCATAACCACTGTGAAGTTCTACATTTTAAATCACATATAAAAAACAAAAATTTGAAGTTTGCAAACTCCAAGCTATATTTATGCTAATGGCTTATGATTAAATTTAAGGTTATACTTACATAACTTATTGTGAATGGTTGTATTAAATAACATAAGTACAAGGTTTTATGTTGATGCTTGATTTTCATTCTGAATGCACTTTTATTCCCATATCATTAATCATAAAATTATACTTACACCATTATTTTAATGTTAACGGAACCAAAAGGAAATTTAAATTCAGAAGAGATGAGTACAATTTAAATTAATTTTTATATACACATATGTATATATTGTATTTATATACTAAATAAGAAAAATATCTTTAAATTAATTTCATTTTAATATGCAAATTCTGTTTTATGGTGACGCTAAAATATGACTTCAAACAAAGATGCCTGTTATTTACAGGACAGTTTGATTTGAATAAAATTAAAATAAATATATATCAAATATTTTTACGGACATTTTTTACCCCTGTCAACTATATGAAACTGTCATAAAACATACCAGTTAGCTCATATGGGTTGGGTTAGGTTGTAAATTTACTCACAATCAGTATCGATAAGGGAAACCAAATATCTGTAGTGCGCAGGCAACTAACATTCAAAAACCAGCTCTGCCTAGGCATATCTGAAGTATTAGAAGGAACCTAGGTCACCTAATATTGAATTTAATTTAATTACAAAAAATTTACAAAACTAAATATATAGAAATAAAGTTGTATCATTGGCATAAACTGTTTTGATTAATATTTTGTTAGGTTTGGAATATAATTTATTGAAATTTTTTTAACTTTTTCCACATTACTGGAATTAGAGAAATTTTACTTTTGTTACTGGTTCATCCAGACCTTCATAAGATAATGAGGATGAAGCTCAATATACTCCTGTCAGATCATTCTGAAGCATTTCTCAGGATTTGATCTGAATTCAGTTTCTTCAAAGCAGTTTTTATGCATCTCAATCATATTACTATTATAAAGGAATATTTAATTGTTAACCAGATAACTAATAATATAAATTTATGTGATTAATGTTTTTAACAGGTAAATTCTGTGCACATGCTACAAGAGCAGTTAATCTGACAGCTGTGAAAAAAGTTTTGAAAAATATAAAACTGGATGAATGTCAGGTATGTAAATATATTGTTTACTTATATCAATTTAATATTAAGTGCAAACATTTCAGAAGTTAAATTTATACAGTTTTAAAATAAAACATTACTAATGATATATATCAATGATAAAAGTAAAATATAATGTGAAATTACATCCTAAACACAAATTTCATACTAAAACTAAGTGAATTTCAAAATGTTTTTCTAATTATAAATTAATTATTTTTTAAATTGTGTGTTTATATTTTTTTACAATCTCTATTAAAAATGTATTATTTTATAAATAAGTTTTAACTATTTTAATAATTTCTTGTACACACAAAAATTCAAATAAGGTTATTAGGAATCTTCTAATCATGAATCTCTCATATGATGATAATATAATTGTCTGAAATTTAATACAGTAAAACCTGTCTATGGCGACCACCCACGGTTCCTTCAAAAAGTGGTCTTTTAGACAGGTGGTCGTTTAATACAGGTAACTTATTATGTAAATTGAAAATTCCGTGCCAGAAATTTTTGCCCGTTTTGACAGGTGCCCGTCCAATGCAGGTGGTCGCCTAAGCAGTTTTCACTGTAATAAAAAAAAATAATTAAATATTAATTCATAAAGATGGATTCTAACAAAGTTTTTAAACATTGGTGAAAAATTTTTATTTGGGAACTGATGCTTATATACATAATTTGATTCAAATATACCAGCAATATAAAGAATTATATTGATGTTATACATACATAATTGTACATGTTTAATTATTAGTTCATAGTTAATCTTCTGCATTCAAAAAAAAAAAAATGTCAATAAATTAAACACAAAAATAAAAATTGTGATCATATTGTCTGTCATTATATTTCACTGGAAATGATTGACTATCTCATACTTCTGTTCATTTAATGTTTAAAATGTAATTTCACATTATATTTTAAATGAGTGCCTCACACTTCCTCTAATTTTTACAGTTCTATAGAATTTATTTGTAAAAAAAAAATATTTCTTTAATAAAATTCAAACATCATTTAAAATTTTTTTAAAATTCTTAAGTGTAATAATAATATACATGAAGCAGCACTTTTCAAATTCTTTTCTTGATTGTTTTGATTGTATTTTGCAAATAATAATGACAAGTTTGCATACTTTAGAAAGTTAAGAACATGAATTCATATCGAGAAGAAATTCTTTGAGGGAAAATTTCTTTAAAAATTCAAAACATTTGCTTTTTACTAACAATTGTAAAATATAAATGTGTATGTTTGATTTCTATATATCTTTGATAGTGTATCCCAGACTTAAATTTATATATGTATAGTACAGATCTATATGTATGATATACAATATATTGTATATCATACATATAGACATTATTATAGATAACTGATATACAATATAGACGTGTTATAGATAATTGATATACAATATATTGTATATCAGTTTCTATATATTTTATGTATTATAGATATCAATCCTTTTTATACACTGATTCCAAACTTGCAGATTTACTTATTTGCAATTATAAAAGGATAACCCATTTCACAATACATTGTCTGATTTATTTTTTTGAAAATATTAAAACAAGACTGCATCTCTCCCTGGTGTATAATGTTAATGTATACATTAATACACTAATGTAAAAACTAACATTGAGATTTATGAAGATTTAAAGGAATCTGTAAAAAAAAAATTGTTAAATGGGAAAGAAAGTACATTACTTGAGTTTTTACTGTATTTAATTGCATTATTTAAGTGAAATAGCTAAAATTATTATGTATTTACAGTAGAGCATCGATTATCCAACCCCCAATTAACGGTCACATCGGTTAACCGACCGTTCTAGTTAGCAAAATTTCAAATGTCCGCTAGTGATGTGGCATTACAATATTTGGCTATGTCTTGGCTACTTTAATATTATTTTTGTTAAATTTTTGCGTGTTTTAGCTGGCAACAACGGCTCGACCATTGAAGGGAGGTCAGTATTTAAATGAGATTTAGTTTTCTAATTATGAGTGGTTGTTTGTTTCGTGAGCAATAAAATAATTTAAAAATAATTTTTAACAATACAATAGCGACAATTATTATTTTTAAGAAAAATTCATTAGGCTAAACATCAATGAAAATTCAACGCAAAGTTGGTTAATAGCAATATACTAATAAACTAATTACATGGGATATAGTAATATTCTAATATACTATACTAATAATGTATTTTTTTTTTTCATTCTTTTCGGTTATCCGATTTTTTCAGTTATCCGACCAACCTGAGTTTCCAATTGAGTTGGATAATCGATGCTTTACTGTATATTTAGTTTAAAAATAATTTTTTTTTAATGGATTTTAATCCATTAAAAAAATATAAATTAAATATTAAAACTATAACTTTATTAGCAATGTGTAAAAGAAAAGAAGACGGTTGTCAGCGATGCAGTCGATGAAGATACTTGTGATGTCAAAACATTATCATTATGTTTGCAATGTGGAAACATTGGCTGTAATGAAGAGAAAAGTGGTTTTCATTCAAAACACCATTACTTAACGCCACATTCTGATTGTCATGCTTTAATAGTCAACACATCTACATGGAGTGTTTGGTTTGTAAATAATTTTAACAAAATATAAATATTAAATTGAGAGTCACTGATTTATTTATTTATATATTTTATTTTTAGGTGTCATTCATGCAATGATGAAATACCTTTAGAAAATTATAAAGTAGTATCTAGTGCTGTTAATTTCATTAAGAAGTCAGATGCTGCTCAGTCGACTCTAACACCTGTAGTTAAACCAGGTAATTATTATTGGTGTTTGATCATTGTTACGCTGTTTTGAAGTATTTTTTAAAATTAATTTTAATAAAATGTATAGTTGTTTTCTAAATCTGAACAATGAATAAACAATTGAATTGTGTTCTTGGCACCTGCATGGAGTTCAGGGTGATAGGGTAATTGCGAGAGGTTTGAAAAGAAAAATACCATACTTTGAAAAAAGAAAAACATTTTTTTTTTTTTTTAATCTATATTAGATTATTAGGAGGTCTTAAATTTATAATTTTTTAGAAAAAGTGTTTTAAAAATTTAAATATGTCGATTGATATTACTTCAGAGACTCTGTAATACCTTGGCCCAATCCCTTTTTTAAGTGTTCTGTGATGCTCATCTTTGTGTTGAATTTTTATAATAATTTTTCACATAAGAAATTAATGTTAGTCTTAAAATTGTCATTTAGAATATTTTTTTAACCAGTCGGCTGTTCATTGCGATAATCTGAAACAACACCACTGTTGCGTGACATTTTCTGGTTTTTATAGTAATTTTTAAATTTGCAATATTTCACTTAAAAATTGTTGTAGATCTGATCTGTTTTTTGCCTTTTATCATTCACATATCACACTTTACGATTGTTAACTTCAAAATATTAAAAATATTCAAAAAAATTTTTTAAAAATTTATAAAATTTGAGAATTAAAAAAATTAAAAAAAGAAATTTCTTAATAAACATCTGATTAATCTGTTATATATGTTAGATAGATAGGTCTATATACACACATATAAAAAAAACTGCAGCTTTCTAAACCGATGTAAAGAAATAATACGACCTATAGATTATAACGCCGATCGGCGCGTAAGGGGGTGGTGGTTATTCTAAATTTAGGTCAATACACTTTTTAGTATTGATGATGTATATTTGATTCTATTTATGCTATTTACACTATTGTACTAACAGTGGTATATATAAAGCGATTATTACTTTAATTTATTAACGATTATACGTGTATTTTTTACGTATTACGAAAGTTACATGATAACCGGAAGTACTTTGTTTTTTAAAAGATTTATAATTAGATGGTTTAAAAAACATGCTTATTTGTTAAATAGGATAAATATTTATAAAAATTTACTAAACTGAAGCTAAAATTAGACGAGAATAATGATTTATAATTGTTTGTTTACGTTTGTAGCTAACAATGTAGCTCCGATAAAAATAACTTTTTCCCAGAAAGTTCCCACCCCACAAACCCAAGTCAACGCTTATTCGTTAAAAGATAGTCATTTAACTATAATATACCAATTAGAGGTCAACAGACGTGCAAACAAGAATTTTATTGTCCAATGAACGAAAGAAGGGTCTCCCATAGACTTAACATGGAAAGGAGGAGTTTTGTGGGTAAATTTAAAAATAAGGAGTGGTAACAAATATCTTATTCGTTGAAACAGACTTAGTCTATGTAGATAAATGCCAATCAGTGCTTAAATCGCCACCAACTAGTTAATTACGAAAAAAAATTGACACTTACTCCAATTGGAGTACTGCACAAAAATTTAACTAAAACCGGTTACTCCAATTGGAGTACCGCGCAACCGACTGGTTAAGTAAAAATAATATGTAAACATTTTAATAGTTAAAGTAATTATGGAATTTTAAAATTACAACCTGAAACTCCATAATAGAATTAAACATTTGCATTAATTGTTGGAAAATGAAAATAAAATAAATACAGTATGTGATCTACACACACTATTTATTTATTTAATTATTTATTTATTTATTTATTTGGAATTAAACAATTGGGATTATAAAGCCTCAAAATTTCGAAATGCAAACTGTTTGAGAGGACTACTTTTGTTCTTATTTTAAAATTCAATTGGTTTTTATCCTGAGGAAAGATGTTTAAAGCAACCAAAAACATTAGGAAAATTAAAATTCACACTGCATTTAATGGTATGATTGGTTGTTTTTGTAGTTTTTGACGAATGCAATTTTACTGAATAGTTTAATTTAAAGTATATGCTCTCCACCACAAATTAGTAGTGGTGGAGAGCATATACTTTGTACATTATACTTTCCTGCTTTCAATAGAGTCATTCCAGTCAACTATCTAACTCCTTTGAGGAGAAAATTTCTTAATTGAAATAATATGACTTCTGGTTTACATTGAAAATTCATATATAGTTAATTGGGCCTCTTGCCCCTAAGCTTTCCATATCTGGACTTCGCTTTGATCTACCTAACTCTGTTCTTTAGATTAGCAAAAGATGAACAGACAGATGACAGTGGGAATTTAAATGTTACAGTTTTTTCAAATTGCAGCTCAATAAAGGGAATTGAACAGCCTTACAACTGCGAGTTTACTTGGTAATATCAAATAAACTGAAAACTGTTTTTAATTTCTGCAGTGAGTTGTATTCGACTTACTTCCAACTGACTGAGTTGTTTTCAGTCAGTCAGGGAAAAGTGCAGGTTTTTATCCTGGAAAACCTGGAAATCTCGGAGAAATTGAAAATTGTTGGACACTGTTAATGAAATAAATATATACAGTAGAGTGTCAATTATCCGAAAGAATTCCAGTTGGCAAATTTAAATTTTAGCCAGTGCTGTGGCACTGCAATCTTTGGCTATGTCTTGGTCTACTCAAATATTTTACGTTTTTTATACTAAATTAACTTCTGAAGTATAATTTTTTTATTGTTTTTATATTTTTCAATATATTTATTTTGTTTGTACAAAACAAAAAAATAATTTTTAACGATACAATAGTCTTCGTTAGGCTTAACATCGACGAAAATTCAACGCGAAGCGACACGCAACGGAGAAAAATTTCAACATGGGATAGGTTAATGTATTTTTTCGTACATAATCGGTTATCCGAAACATNTATTTACACATAGAAAATATTAAATTTTTATTTATTACATATCCATTCTTTTATTCTCATCTTGAATATTGAACAAGTATTGTACATATAAATATCTGTAATTTTTTAAATAATAATTAACCAGTGATGAATGCAGTTTCCATTTAGCATGGTTGTATACGTAACGCAGTGATTTTCCATTGATTTATTGTGAACAGTTATGCAGCATGTAATTGCTGTTTCTTAAATTTGATGGTTCTGAAAAATCCTGTGACATGTCTGCTTGTGCCAAATTTTAAGGCTGTATATTGTTTAGTTTATGAGATATTGTTTTATTTACAGAACAATGGCCTTAACCCTTCTCCCATAGGAAGCCTCCCAAAACTTTATTATAGCATGGGCTAATGTGAAATAAGTTCAGCTGGAAACGAATGATGGAAGGTCTGAGATGTTCCTCAGAAGGATCAGAAAATATTTTTTTGTTCTTTTTGGGCACAAAATAAACCTGCAAGAAATTTAAAATATTGAAGGTGGTAGCACCCTAGGCGCAGCGCCAATTCTGAATTCTGATAGGTGTGCAGTGCATGCATGCAGGTGGCCAGAAGTTCACTTTAAAAAATATAATTTAATATTATATTAATATAGTGGTCAGCAATGAAATAGATTAATGTGTGCATGACAATTAGTGATGTAACTGTGCAATTTATAGATTAAATAATGCTGAAGCATGCATGTTAGGTGTTTTGCACCAGAAAATTTAGAGGATTCATCTGTTGAACAAAAGTAAAATTCATCAGTGGGAATTCCATAACCACTGTGAAGTTCTACATTTTAAATCACATATAAAAAACAAAAATTTGAAGTTTGCAAACTCCAAGCTATATTTATGCTAATGGCTTATGATTAAATTTAAGGTTATACTTACATAACTTATTGTGAATGGTTGTATTAAATAACATAAGTACAAGGTTTTATGTTGATGCTTGATTTTCATTCTGAATGCACTTTTATTCCCATATCATTAATCATAAAATTATACTTACACCATTATTTTAATGTTAACGGAACCAAAAGGAAATTTAAATTCAGAAGAGATGAGTACAATTTAAATTAATTTTTATATACACATATGTATATATTGTATTTATATACTAAATAAGAAAAATATCTTTAAATTAATTTCATTTTAATATGCAAATTCTGTTTTATGGTGACGCTAAAATATGACTTCAAACAAAGATGCCTGTTATTTACAGGACAGTTTGATTTGAATAAAATTAAAATAAATATATATCAAATATTTTTACGGACATTTTTTACCCCTGTCAACTATATGAAACTGTCATAAAACATACCAGTTAGCTCATATGGGTTGGGTTAGGTTGTAAATTTACTCACAATCAGTATCGATAAGGGAAACCAAATATCTGTAGTGCGCAGGCAACTAACATTCAAAAACCAGCTCTGCCTAGGCATATCTGAAGTATTAGAAGGAACCTAGGTCACCTAATATTGAATTTAATTTAATTACAAAAAATTTACAAAACTAAATATATAGAAATAAAGTTGTATCATTGGCATAAACTGTTTTGATTAATATTTTGTTAGGTTTGGAATATAATTTATTGAAATTTTTTTAACTTTTTCCACATTACTGGAATTAGAGAAATTTTACTTTTGTTACTGGTTCATCCAGACCTTCATAAGATAATGAGGATGAAGCTCAATATACTCCTGTCAGATCATTCTGAAGCATTTCTCAGGATTTGATCTGAATTCAGTTTCTTCAAAGCAGTTTTTATGCATCTCAATCATATTACTATTATAAAGGAATATTTAATTGTTAACCAGATAACTAATAATATAAATTTATGTGATTAATGTTTTTAACAGGTAAATTCTGTGCACATGCTACAAGAGCAGTTAATCTGACAGCTGTGAAAAAAGTTTTGANAATTCTTAAGCATAAAGTGCAAAGATCGTTTACCTAAATAACATAAACAGAAGTTGTATTTCTTTTTCTCTGTAATTGAAATATGATTTATTTGAAGAAATGATACATAGTAGCGTCTGTCTGTCGTAATCTTGAGTAATGTTATCAGAATTAGTACATTTCAAAGCACATAAGTTAATAATAACAATAATAATGAGGAGTAATTATATTTATTGAGCTATACATTTTTTTCTTATATTAATGTGTCAATAAAAATAGCATTTTTAAGCATCATAATCATATTTAAGTTACTTAATTAATTCTCCTAATGTTACAAGCACATCCTAATACAAGCACATCCTGTTGCATTAAATGATGTTATTTTACAAATATTGTTAGAATATGTTATGTAATTAGTTTAAAATATCTTTTAAAACAATTCTAATATCTTAGTATTAAAAAATTACTTCATAATTTCTTTTCAGGGATTGAGCAATTTAGGAAATACATGCTTTTTCAATGCTGTACTTCAAGTATGTTTATTATTATTATTATTATTTTTTTAAATAAAATTTGGATTTAACAGTTTTAATTTAAATTAGAAATAATGATAAATTTGCAGAATCTTATTCAAACTCCATGGCTTTATGAATGGTTAGAAGAACACTGTAAAAACGGCTATGTTTGGAGCATAACCATTCCTTCAACATCTCAGACAAATTCTACTGTAAGTTCTCACATAATAATAATAAAAAACAATTAATCACTATTGATGTTTATTTTTTAAAAAGTGATAAAATTACTAAGTAACTAACTTTGCAGGAAAAACTTGATATCACTTTACAAGAATGCGGAGAATTGACTCAAGCATTTATGTCATTTTTGCAAAAGGTTTGCAATAGTCAAGATGGTGTTATCAATCCAAGTCAGTTATTTGGACAAATGTGTAAAAAGCAAGTATTAAATTAATATATATATATAATTTATTAATTCTGTTTAATTGACCTTATTATAAATGAATTTTTTTTAACAAAGAGCTCCTCAGTTTAAAGGCTATCAGCAGCAGGACAGCCACGAGTTGCTGTGTCATCTGTTTGATGCTATGAAAAATGAGGAAATTAGAGTAAGTTATCGAAGAAAAATAAAATTATTTTTATGCAATTGATAGACTAAGCAAATCTTTCCTTTAATGTATTTATGACAAAATTGTTATAAATTATTTAAATAAGAACTTAATAATAAACTTATAAATATTATATTTTTGAAAGTAAAATTTACTTTGAGTAGAATGATATAATAATGTGGGTTATGATGACTATAATTGATTGTTAGTTGGTTTTAGAGCATATAATAGTTTTCTGGCGTTTGGCTTATTAATTGAATGCTCCTTACGTGATTTTTATATATATGTATATACAGGCTAAATGGTATTCAAAACGTTTCCTGAAAGTGGTAGTTATTCATAAACAGAATGCTGTATTTACAATTAATAGATGTGAGTGCAAACTTGCTGAGACTTAATTAACACATTGGCCAGGATGACATTAATATTTAAAAAATAGAAGAAACTATACACACTGCTGAAACTTATTTTATCAGATGTTTGCATCTAGCCCCATCAGACTTTTTTCTTTATTCTCAAATTTAAAAAAAAGACATTAAAGGTTTTGTTCAGATCAAGTGAAACAATTTTTAGTGCAGTGGTAGAATCAGAGAGCATTGATATCTACCAGAAAGGCTTAGAAGGGTGGTAACACCGTATGGAAAATGTTTTTAACTTAAATGGAACATATCATCATCAACCCTGGGCTCATTGCCTGTTGGTGTCTGATGCCTTTTCCACTATTTTCTTCCGTTTCTCTCTATCCATTGCTGATTTTCTCAATTCCTGTGCAGTACACTCGCTCCACACCACTTCTTCGCCAATCCATTCTCTATATGGTCTTCCTCTTTTGTTGGAACCATCCATAATACCATAGACTAAAGTCTTAATTTTTCTGTTTGGACACATCATTCTTGTAATGTGTTCAAACAGTTGACATTT
The DNA here is from genome assembly GCF_000671375.1 of Centruroides sculpturatus. Lineage (NCBI taxonomy): Eukaryota > Metazoa > Arthropoda > Arachnida > Scorpiones > Buthidae > Centruroides > Centruroides sculpturatus. Next base: position 521,805 of record NW_019384352.1, on the reverse strand, counting down.
CATTGTATAATTTTTTGTAAGAGATTCTTTTTCTTATATATCCTGTTATAAAGTTCTTTGTGACTTTCTGCATCCATCCTATTTGTAAGATCTTTTTGTAACAGTGTCTTTCAAATGCTAATATTTTTTTCCATATCTTTTGTTATTACTCAAGGCTCACGGGCATACAGCGTGCAGGAGAAGATGCAGGTGTTCAATACTTTTAATTTTACAAACTAATTACTTTACTGTTTTGCCTTGGCTATTCTAATCGCTATTTCTTTTTTGCAATCCAGATTATAGGTTAGTTTGCTTCCTAAATATGTAAAGCTCTACATTTTCAATTTCTTTCCCATCTACTAGGATGTTTCTTCTCATGTTGTTATCATCAAATATCATTGTCTTAGTTTTTACGCTATTGATAGTCAGTCCATATCTTTTTCCTTTTTCATTAAGCAGAATTCTTCATTTTAGCTTGCTTGTAGATCTTATGAAAGAAGTAATTTATAAGATTTTTATTTTATAATTATTAAAGAAGTCTCTACTCTTGGCATTTTAAGACTTTTTTTTAATCCAACTTTCAAATTAGCTGTCATTCATCGATTCATTTCTTTATTTAAATTGATGCCTTTCCAAAAATAAGTGTTATCTAATCAGATAATATTCTTTAGCTCTGATTTCCTCTTTGATTTTTTAGTAAAATTTTTCAAAAACTGTTAACTAAAATAGTTGTCTAAACAAAGAAATATTTTCAAAAACTTTTTTGGTTGATTTCTGTTGTTAAAATTAAAGTTTTGTTGGTTGGTTTTCAAAAAGTTTGCCTACTAGTTTCAAATTGTCTACAATTAATGTATTGTGTGTTGTTAATAATTATAAATTTCAAAATAATAATACATTTTTCATTCTAATAATAATGAAAAGATTGTTTGGAATTTATTATTATTAGTTGTCCATAAATAGTGAAATTTATATTTTAAATACTTTAAGTTCTTAAGGATATTACTTTGCATGCAATTTATATTCATAGTAAAATATTACCGAGTAAATAAAACTACTTAAGAATAACCATAACTGTAAACCAAAAATTGCCACTAATATATTGATAAGTTATATGTGTGCACACATACATATATTTGTCATATATGTAGTTTTATATATTTATAATAAATGTTTTTAAACTTTATATTTAATTCCAGAGGCAAAGAAATGGAATACTAAATTACTTTTTTAAAACACGTGGAAAAATTAAAAATGCCGATGACGAAACTAAAGCAAAAATAAAAGGTAATTTTTAAAAAATCTTATTACTTGCACATTCAAGTTGACTAAATGTTAATGAGAACAGATTTCAAGCAAATGTTTAATTAGAGAAATATTTTAGTTTCTAACATTGTTCTTCACATCATAGCATTAAGCCCAGTGTCTTGTCATACGTTTGTCGACGTTATATTTGGTGGCCAGCTACTAAGTACAGTCATGTGTGAAGAATGTGGAATGGTAAGAATACATTCTATTTAGACTGTTATTTATTTTATCAGTCCAATTAATTTTTTGTTTTCTTTCCAGTCATCTCAGAGATTTGAACCATTTTTAAATTTATCCCTGCCAGTTGCTGAAGAAAAAGTATGTATTTTACTTTTTTATTTTAATTGAAAAACTTATAATATTAATATTTGATTTTTTGTGATAAGCCTCTTCGACCCGGAGCACAAAAACGAAATGCTTCAGAGAAGGCCGATTTTGCTCGAGAAACTCACTGTAAACAAGAAGAAAAGAAACTTAGTAAACACCAAGAGACGAGAATGAAACGACAAGCAAAAAAATTAGCTAAAGTAAATTTATTTATTTTATTGATTGTTGAAAGATGTTACCCATTGAAAGTAATTTTAAGATTATAAATTTTTGAAAATTTAAGTTTAAAGAAAATTTTAAATTAATTTCAGTTTTCGGTTTAATGACTATGCCCTATATGCATTTCTGAGTTTTAAGTTTTCTGAATAGCATTTTAATGTATTGTCCAACCATGGATAAGAGAGCACTAGATGTTACTTTGCATGAGCAAAAAAAAAAAGACAACTCCATTATGAAAATAATGTAGCTGCTTCAGAAAATGTTAGTGTATGTCAGTAAACAAATTTGTAAATGAAATTAGAACTTAATTAATAGTTATAGTATTAACAATTTTTACTTTTCTTAGATTTTTTTAACATTGATTTTAATTACTTTTTAGAACCTATATTTATTACTTAAGTTGAAAAAATGCATAGCGATATTTTAAAATTTTTTTATAAAGGAAGAAAAATAAATGAATTTAATAATATACATAATTCTTTATACTCTGAAACTGTGTTTTTAAATTTTCTTTGGCACTCAAACACACAATTTGTGCTACTATTTAAACACGTGGCATTTTCTCATCTTTATTCAGTTGATACTGAATAAAGATGAGAATGAGAAAACGTCAAGTGTTTAAATAGTAGCACAAATTTTGTGTTTGAGCACCAAAAAGAAATACACATAATATAATTTTAGAGGACAATAAGTATAAATGAATAAATGATATGATCACATATGATAATTGGTAACATTTTGCAAATACTAAAACTCATCTAATATTTATTTATTATTAATTTTTTTTTTGAATTAAGCACACTTTCTATGAAAAAGTCACAAAAAAACACTTTTTTGATGGAAAAAAGAGATTTTATTTTCTATCTTATAATATAATTGAGATGGGTTGATAATGATAATAATAAGTGCAGAGCCCAAATGGTTAGGAGTTGAAATTTGGTACATAGGATACCTCATGAGAATGTACACTGAGAAGGGATTTTTAGAAATTTTCCCTGCAGGGAAGAGGGAGAGGATTAAGATTTACTGTGAAGAACTCAGCTTCTATTATACTATTTTAAATGCATTTTAATAGGGTATGCCATGAGAATACACATTAAGAAGGGATTTTTTGAAATTCCCACTGCAGAGGAGACAGAGGGTTAAGGATTACCCTGAAGAACTCGGCTTCTACTATACTATTTTACATGTCTTTTTTGCATTTATGTGGGAAATTGAACATATTTGTAGACCCTTCTAAAAATTCTCAATGATATTTGGTGTTTCATCGTATATAAAGTTGGTACGGGGAGTGCATGTGCATAAGTTCACTTTATTTGAACTCTTCGTCTTAATGTTCAAATTTATATTTATGAATGATTTGGGAAGATCTGTGGGGGCCGAGGGGGAGAAATAAAAAAAACTCAATGAATGATAGTATGCGATATATATCGTCATTGTCTCCATTGCCATCTGAACTGCCGAGCAGTAACATTCAACAACATGTGGAAGCAGTTGAGTCAGAGATAGATGCCTCATTTAGAACAACACAACCGGTTTATTAAACACAAAAAGAAGCTTACAAAATTTCTGCGATCTTGGAAGTTCTACGTCGGCTGTGGCCTCTGAGTCTTCTTCTCATTTCCAAGATAGTCCCATTTTGAAGGAATGTCCCTTGTTCGCAAATGAACAATTCCATCGACATCTCGATGACTCCAGGATGATGCGGTCGACTTCCGTTGATGGAAAGATGTCGATCCGAGGTCGGGAGATGCAGACGAAGATGAGCGCAAGACACACACACAACAATAGATCCGTCACTTGGAACTTTTGGGAGAAGAAGCCCTCGCGTCCTTGAATTCTCAGGTTTTATCCATTTTTCCTCCGATTCCACTTTTCGATTGATCTCTCTTCATCACCTCATGACAATTCAAAACCTTTCGGCATGCGGAGAGGTCAACATCGAAGTTTAATTCGATTCCCATCCTGAGATAGTCAATCTTCAATTATCCATTGTTCTATTGTTTAAAAGTTTGTGTCGTTTTCAGAAAGAAAAACTATTTCTAACTTCTATTTTTTTTCCAAAAAAAAAAAAAAGATAATTTTGTGTTTAAAAATAAATGATTTTAATGCGAATTTTTAGTGAGGTTTGGGCCTGTCCAGAGCCTCACAGATCCAACTTATTTCTCAAGTTTAGTAAACCTGAAGAAGAACCCAGAAGGGGTTATGAAAACGTTTGTTATTCATCACTTAGTGGCACTATACACGGGTTAGTGGTTGCTGTGAATCTTAACTATCGTTATCCCAGTGTGGTAAACAGATATCTAAAAATTTTCTACTTAGTCTCAGAAGAGGGGGAACCTAATTCTTGCACTTGGTGAAAACGGGTAAGGTCGGCTATAATCTTAATCTTTGCTATTGTTGCTTTTTGTCCAAGCAACACCAGGCACATCTGCTAGTTTCTTTATAAAAGGAAATGCATTCTGGGCCATTACTTTTCTTCAGTCCTTATTATGTATAGTAAACTAAAACTACATAAGAAATTACAGAACATATTTAATAGTTATTTACATACATGTACAACTCAAAAAGTAGAAAAAATTACATAAAACTAGCAAGTTCTCCGTTAAAATTTTGTGCTTAATTCTAATGAACAAAGAACCAAAATAGAGAACAAACAATTGAGTACTCTAATATAATAATAATAATAATAATAATAATAGTTTTTCTGGACATTTAATAGATTTAATTAATTTCATATATTGTATATTATGTATTTTTTAAAATATAACTATTATTAATTTATTTTACTATAAATTTCAGAAACAGATGAAAGCAGCTAAGAAAACAGCACTGACACTGGATGCAAGTTCAAAAGATGAACCATTAATAACAGAAGAACAAAATGAACTAGATGAAGAAAAATCTGGTAATTCTGAAATCAAATATTTAATAAAATCAATTTTGTTTTCTAAAATAAAATAATTTATATTCTGTTACAGATCAAAGTGAGGCGGATGTTGAGGATAATATTGATGTAGAACCTAAAGATGTTTCAAATAGAATTGATACAAAGTACAAAACAGTACAAAACAATCAGTCTGTAAATAATGTTAATGCATCTGAGAAGAATTCTTCTGATAGCGACAATAAAGATCAGGATGATATAATGATCTCTATGGAATATTTTTCATCTTTAACCCTGGAAGATTGTGACCAGGTTGAAAACACTGAACAAAATTGCACAATTGAATCATGTAATGGTGAAAATTTATGTAACGAACAGATAAGTGAAAGCAAAGACAGTCTCTTCGATGTGGATCAAGACAGAAACAGATCTCCAGAAGAGACTTCTTCTGTCAGCAGTGTGCCCGACAAAGACGAAACGCAATTCGGAAGTCCCGATTCGGGTATCAGCAACAGTGAAAGTGAACGCACTTCAAATCATGAACAATCCAGTCTCGCTACCATATCATCCAAAACACTTGCTCCGCGTTATCATCCAGCATCAAATGAATGTTCTGTTCTGTCCTGTTTATATCAGTTTACTGCTCCCGAACTCCTAATGGGCAATAATAAGTTTGGCTGTGAAAACTGCACTCGTCTTAAAAACAGAAACAAAATTTCTGACGGTAAGTGAACACAGAAAATATTTTATATAAAATTAGAAGAAAATATTCAATAACGTGATTATTATTTTAAAATTACAGAGAAGGTCACAACTGTTTTCAGTAATGCCAGCAAACAGTTCCTGATTTTGAGTCCTCCTGCCGTTCTGATTTTACACTTAAAACGTTTCCAGCAGGTGAGTGATATTACCTAGAATAATGTAAGGTACAAAAATATCTTTCATAAGATTCGTGTCATTTAAGATCTACGTAAACATTCTTTGTAGGTGGGCACAAATCTTCGTAAAGTGAATCGGCACGTCGAGTTTCCTCTCACATTAGACTTGGCACCCTTCTGCAGTTCTGACAGTCAAGTTAGTTTTTGCTGACAGAATAAATATATTTTGAAATAGCATTTACTTTATTCTAATTTTTATTTTTTTTTTTAACAGATCCTTCCTCAGCTAAGTAAAAATCAAAAGGAAATTCCCTATTCCTTGTATGGAGTAGTTGAACACAGTGGTCGTCTCACCGGCGGCCATTACACTGCATATGTAAAAACGAGACACAAAGCAGCAACAAAATTTGCATCCTTCTTAAGGCACGAACCTCTCAATCAGTCTGACATTATTACTTTAATTAAGAACTTTGGCAATACCACCTCCGAGAATGAACCGGTTTTACACACCCTAGAAGACTATGAAGAAAAATGGTACTATGTGAGTGACGGACATGTTAAACTCTCCTCCGAAAGTCAGGTTCTAAGAAGTCAGGGATATCTTCTATTTTACGAAAGGATAGTTTGATGAAGTCATCATGTAAAATTGTATTTTACGTAACTACAATATCAATCAGGTTTCTGTAAATGGAATTAAAGGTAAATAAATTAATTTGAGAGAGGTTTAACAGAGTCTGAGGAAATATTTACAAGATACTTTGTTTAATCTATACTAATAATAGTCTCTTTGTATTAAATTGCAGTGTCATTCACTATTTATAAATTGGTCACAAAAACATGGATGAACATGTTTATCCATAATCAGTAAATTTGATGCTGATCAGATAACTGATATAGATCTGAGTATAAAATTTCAAATACATTCCTCATCTGATGATGAAAACCAGTAAATTGTGCCGGTCTGCTATTCTGGGGACTTGATTTCAAGTTTTCATTGGCCAAGAAATTTTCGTATGTGAGTCAACTCAGATATACCATGCCTTGTCCATCATCACATGGCTTGATTCATAATGGGAATGAGAAAAAGATAATTCTACGTAACAATGAAAATGAAGTGTCTGATCACACTGTTACAGAACCTCCACAATGATCTGTTAGCATTTAGAGGATGTGTGGAAGAAAAAATTTTTCTAGAATGAGAACCGAAGCCAGATTTTGTGTACAAACACAATGGGCATGCCAACATCTGAATTTAGTATATGAAGTATGCTGCTGTAGTCAAATTGGCAAGTGAATGAATCAAATTTTCTGTAGTTAGTGTCTAACAGATGGCATAACCCTTCTGCTCTGGGGAACCTGGGATCAAATCCAAGTGAACAATTCTCCAGGAATTTTCATGGGGGCAAGTTGCCGAAGTTGTGACAGTTGGACAAAACCTGTGATGGGCATTGAAAAAGGCCCTCATAGTAGCCACAGGGAAGAGAGGAAAAACAAATACACAAGCTCCGTCACTTTGTAATTTTCATATTACTTTACCAAATTTAAAGTATTAATTTTAAGGCCCAGTTTTGTGAAATTAGGATTATTAAAAATGCAAGCAATCAATTACACCAAACACAGCATTAAATCTAAAATCTGCATAAATTGGATAACAATTTCCTAGCATTTTGGGCCTTATTATACCCAATCATCAAAGCCAGTTCTGATGATTGGGCCTGTAAGATAATTTCAAGGTATAACTGGTGCCTGTTAGAAGTTGAGTCTCAGGCCCTTACCCTTCTAAGGTCCCTTAAATATTCTGGGAACCTCAAAAGGAAGTTCTCTCTTAAATAATAAAATTATCCTTACTTTCGTGTATATAATCTACGGTTTGTGTTCAAAATCTTGAGAGGAGGAGCAGTATATATCAATTTTAAATTTGATTACAAGCTCATCAAACATCTTTTTTGTCTAAAGTCACTAACGGGATGGTCACGACATGGGCCTTCACAGATTTTGGTAGTGTTTGTATGGATAGACCTAGTGTGAATCATATCGGGCGTATCTCAAATGTTTTTTAAGAAAATCGGAGTTTGTGGGTATTAAGAGAGCATTTTATTCGTACCCGTCACGGGTTTGATCAAGCCCACAATTTAAGTGACGAGAGACAGGGCCTATCCGGGATTGATTGCTTGTGAAAAATTCTTAGGTTACCTTCCAGTCTGCCATGTCTGTGTTAATCAAGACATGTGTATAGTGTGTGTACAGTACGTTTGATGTCCATTTTTATAATAGTGGGCACCGCTGGTGCTATGTTCATAAAATAACAATAAAAATTGAATGCTTCTAAGTGACAAGCAGCTAAGTAAGTGAAACAATGGCATTGTTCTTTTCATACGAAACCATTTGTATTGTTTCTCTTGTGTGTATCGCAATATGCACAACCACCCATATTGTGGTACACACAAGGGAAGCGGTACTTTCATGCATGCGTAAACAAACAAAATGACGCCATTTTGATGTCAGAATTGACAGGCCCCACGAGAATTTGGAGTTGAATAAGTTGCAAACAGCTCTATAGTGTTATCATATCATCCGTATTAAGTTAAATCAATATTAAACTGTAGTAAAACTACACAAATTACTATTTCATTATGATTAAAATATGAAATTCTCGTATAAGTCGAAATTCCTAACTGGATCAAGTAAACTAAATGTGGCTCTTGTAAGTTCGAATATCATTCAATTTTTTAGCTTTCTGCCCTTTGACCACTAAGAAGGCCTTTTGAGAATACTCATCGTGGGGTCGGCCATGCTTACAATGGGACAATGGTAATGAAGAACGGGGCACCTCTTGAAAAATTCAGTCTGATTTTATTCGTGTATGGCAACGCGACGGATGGCCGACCCATTGGAGAGGCACGAACCCGCGGCCAATTACCAGTGTTCAGTGGTTTTATCCACTCGGTGATTGGTTGGCTTTTATTCTGGAAAAAACAAAAAGTAATAATTTTATATAAGAAGATATGCCCGATACGTTGGGCCCGGAAAATTCAGATTTTATGATGCGGGCGTGTGGCGATCTGAATTTTTCGGGGGCGGTCCGTCCTGATATGTCGGGCCCCGTTCCTCACCGCCCGGCCGCCCCATTATGGACCTGGCCGAACCTATAATGGGCTTGCCGACAAAGATCTTAGTGCCCAAAGGGCGGAAAAAATTTTAAGTTAAAAAAATTCATAAATAAACTACTGTATACCGCTCTCGCATACTGAAATTGGAGGTGGCGCCACCGTATCACTAATCGAGTTATACGAAATCTTATTAAAGTTTTCAAAATATTTATTTTTCGTTATTCAGTAATGTTATTATTAAACTAATTTTATTTCTTTTTTGTTGTTGTTGTTGTTACTAGTATTAAATTATGTCCGTTCTGTATTAAACATATTAAATTATTTTAATATTTTGAACTGGCAACACTTTACCGAACATTACGAGAAAATGGCGGACGTCGAAGCGAAAAACAAACGACAGGAAGCTCTGAAGAAATTTAAAGAACTTCACATGAGAAGGGTAATTATTAAGTATTTAACGTTANTCGACGAAAATTCAACGCGAAGCGACACGCAACGGAGAAAAATTTCAACATGGGATAGGTTAATGTATTTTTTCGTACATAATCGGTTATCCGAATTATCGATTTACCGAACAACCCCAGTCCCCAATTGATTCTGATAAACGACGCTCTACTGTAATGTATCACATTATTCTAAATTAATTTACATGCAGTTGACACTTTAAACTTCAATTGTTATATTTTAGCTGTTATCATTCAACCGCAACAAGAAATATTAAAAGTAAAGCAGAATGATACTGATCAGAAAGAAGAGAAGGAAAATAAAGTAACTGAAAAGAAGATAGTTGATTCAAAAAAGAGGATACCTGTAGAAAAAAAGAAGACCATTGAGAAAGTGAAAGTAAGTTTATATATTATTTAATACTTGTTCCTGTTTTTTTTTTTTTTTTTAATTAGTTGATGCTTATGTTTTTAACATATTACTATGTTGAGTTGAGATGTTTTTGGTGATATCTTAATTGGTAAATGTGTTTAAATTCTTTTATTAGTTTTTAAACTCTGTTCTAGGTGCTCAATTAAATGCTCTTTTCTGGAGATCAGAATAAAGTTATTCAAAAATTATATTAGTGGTTATGATTTGATTAACATAAATTAATCATTTTATGAAAATCAAAAATTGGATACTTCCTGAAATAAGTGTCTTTTTTTCTGGGAGAAAGGAGGGGGAGGAAAATTGGTATAGTTCTAAATAAAATAAATTCTTAAGCATAAAGTGCAAAGATCGTTTACCTAAATAACATAAACAGAAGTTGTATTTCTTTTTCTCTGTAATTGAAATATGATTTATTTGAAGAAATGATACATAGTAGCGTCTGTCTGTCGTAATCTTGAGTAATGTTATCAGAATTAGTACATTTCAAAGCACATAAGTTAATAATAACAATAATAATGAGGAGTAATTATATTTATTGAGCTATACATTTTTTTCTTATATTAATGTGTCAATAAAAATAGCATTTTTAAGCATCATAATCATATTTAAGTTACTTAATTAATTCTCCTAATGTTACAAGCACATCCTAATACAAGCACATCCTGTTGCATTAAATGATGTTATTTTACAAATATTGTTAGAATATGTTATGTAATTAGTTTAAAATATCTTTTAAAACAATTCTAATATCTTAGTATTAAAAAATTACTTCATAATTTCTTTTCAGGGATTGAGCAATTTAGGAAATACATGCTTTTTCAATGCTGTACTTCAAGTATGTTTATTATTATTATTATTTTTTTTTTTTTAAATAAAATTTGGATTTAACAGTTTTAATTTAAATTAGAAATAATGATAAATTTGCAGAATCTTATTCAAACTCCATGGCTTTATGAATGGTTAGAAGAACACTGTAAAAACGGCTATGTTTGGAGCATAACCATTCCTTCAACATCTCAGACAAATTCTACTGTAAGTTCTCACATAATAATAATAAAAAACAATTAATCACTATTGATGTTTATTTTTTAAAAAGTGATAAAATTACTAAGTAACTAACTTTGCAGGAAAAACTTGATATCACTTTACAAGAATGCGGAGAATTGACTCAAGCATTTATGTCATTTTTGCAAAAGGTTTGCAATAGTCAAGATGGTGTTATCAATCCAAGTCAGTTATTTGGACAAATGTGTAAAAAGCAAGTATTAAATTAATATATATATATAATTTATTAATTCTGTTTAATTGACCTTATTATAAATGAATTTTTTTTAACAAAGAGCTCCTCAGTTTAAAGGCTATCAGCAGCAGGACAGCCACGAGTTGCTGTGTCATCTGTTTGATGCTATGAAAAATGAGGAAATTAGAGTAAGTTATCGAAGAAAAATAAAATTATTTTTATGCAATTGATAGACTAAGCAAATCTTTCCTTTAATGTATTTATGACAAAATTGTTATAAATTATTTAAATAAGAACTTAATAATAAACTTATAAATATTATATTTTTGAAAGTAAAATTTACTTTGAGTAGAATGATATAATAATGTGGGTTATGATGACTATAATTGATTGTTAGTTGGTTTTAGAGCATATAATAGTTTTCTGGCGTTTGGCTTATTAATTGAATGCTCCTTACGTGATTTTTATATATATGTATATACAGGCTAAATGGTATTCAAAACGTTTCCTGAAAGTGGTAGTTATTCATAAACAGAATGCTGTATTTACAATTAATAGATGTGAGTGCAAACTTGCTGAGACTTAATTAACACATTGGCCAGGATGACATTAATATTTAAAAAATAGAAGAAACTATACACACTGCTGAAACTTATTTTATCAGATGTTTGCATCTAGCCCCATCAGACTTTTTTCTTTATTCTCAAATTTAAAAAAAAGACATTAAAGGTTTTGTTCAGATCAAGTGAAACAATTTTTAGTGCAGTGGTAGAATCAGAGAGCATTGATATCTACCAGAAAGGCTTAGAAGGGTGGTAACACCGTATGGAAAATGTTTTTAACTTAAATGGAACATATCATCATCAACCCTGGGCTCATTGCCTGTTGGTGTCTGATGCCTTTTCCACTATTTTCTTCCGTTTCTCTCTATCCATTGCTGATTTTCTCAATTCCTGTGCAGTACACTCGCTCCACACCACTTCTTCGCCAATCCATTCTCTATATGGTCTTCCTCTTTTGTTGGAACCATCCATAATACCATAGACTAAAGTCTTAATTTTTCTGTTTGGACACATCATTCTTGTAATGTGTTCAAACAGTTGACATTTCATTGTATAATTTTTTGTAAGAGATTCTTTTTCTTATATATCCTGTTATAAAGTTCTTTGTGACTTTCTGCATCCATCCTATTTGTAAGATCTTTTTGTAACAGTGTCTTTCAAATGCTAATATTTTTTTCCATATCTTTTGTTATTACTCAAGGCTCACGGGCATACAGCGTGCAGGAGAAGATGCAGGTGTTCAATACTTTTAATTTTACAAACTAATTACTTTACTGTTTTGCCTTGGCTATTCTAATCGCTATTTCTTTTTTGCAATCCAGATTATAGGTTAGTTTGCTTCCTAAATATGTAAAGCTCTACATTTTCAATTTCTTTCCCATCTACTAGGATGTTTCTTCTCATGTTGTTATCATCAAATATCATTGTCTTAGTTTTTACGCTATTGATAGTCAGTCCATATCTTTTTCCTTTTTCATTAAGCAGAATTCTTCATTTTAGCTTGCTTGTAGATCTTATGAAAGAAGTAATTTATAAGATTTTTATTTTATAATTATTAAAGAAGTCTCTACTCTTGGCATTTTAAGACTTTTTTTTAATCCAACTTTCAAATTAGCTGTCATTCATCGATTCATTTCTTTATTTAAATTGATGCCTTTCCAAAAATAAGTGTTATCTAATCAGATAATATTCTTTAGCTCTGATTTCCTCTTTGATTTTTTAGTAAAATTTTTCAAAAACTGTTAACTAAAATAGTTGTCTAAACAAAGAAATATTTTCAAAAACTTTTTTGGTTGATTTCTGTTGTTAAAATTAAAGTTTTGTTGGTTGGTTTTCAAAAAGTTTGCCTACTAGTTTCAAATTGTCTACAATTAATGTATTGTGTGTTGTTAATAATTATAAATTTCAAAATAATAATACATTTTTCATTCTAATAATAATGAAAAGATTGTTTGGAATTTATTATTATTAGTTGTCCATAAATAGTGAAATTTATATTTTAAATACTTTAAGTTCTTAAGGATATTACTTTGCATGCAATTTATATTCATAGTAAAATATTACCGAGTAAATAAAACTACTTAAGAATAACCATAACTGTAAACCAAAAATTGCCACTAATATATTGATAAGTTATATGTGTGCACACATACATATATTTGTCATATATGTAGTTTTATATATTTATAATAAATGTTTTTAAACTTTATATTTAATTCCAGAGGCAAAGAAATGGAATACTAAATTACTTTTTTAAAACACGTGGAAAAATTAAAAATGCCGATGACGAAACTAAAGCAAAAATAAAAGGTAATTTTTAAAAAATCTTATTACTTGCACATTCAAGTTGACTAAATGTTAATGAGAACAGATTTCAAGCAAATGTTTAATTAGAGAAATATTTTAGTTTCTAACATTGTTCTTCACATCATAGCATTAAGCCCAGTGTCTTGTCATACGTTTGTCGACGTTATATTTGGTGGCCAGCTACTAAGTACAGTCATGTGTGAAGAATGTGGAATGGTAAGAATACATTCTATTTAGACTGTTATTTATTTTATCAGTCCAATTAATTTTTTGTTTTCTTTCCAGTCATCTCAGAGATTTGAACCNGTCTAATGCAGGTGGTCGCCTAAGCAGTTTTCACTGTAATAAAAAAAAATAATTAAATATTAATTCATAAAGATGGATTCTAACAAAGTTTTTAAACATTGGTGAAAAATTTTTATTTGGGAACTGATGCTTATATACATAATTTGATTCAAATATACCAGCAATATAAAGAATTATATTGATGTTATACATACATAATTGTACATGTTTAATTGTTAGTTCATAGTTAATCTTCTGCATTCAAAAAAAAAAAAATGTCAATAAATTAAACACAAAAATAAAAATTGTGATCATATTGTCTGTCATTATATTTCACTGGAAATGATTGACTATCTCATACTTCTGTTCATTTAATGTTTAAAATGTAATTTCACATTATATTTTAAATGAGTGCCTCACACTTCCTCTAATTTTTACAGTTCTATAGAATTTATTTGTAAAAAAAAAATATTTCTTTAATAAAATTCAAACATCATTTAAAATTTTTTTAAAATTCTTAAGTGTAATAATAATATACATGAAGCAGCACTTTTCAAATTCTTTTCTTGATTGTTTTGATTGTATTTTGCAAATAATAATGACAAGTTTGCATACTTTAGAAAGTTAAGAACATGAATTCATATCGAGAAGAAATTCTTTGAGGGAAAATTTCTTTAAAAATTCAAAACATTTGCTTTTTACTAACAATTGTAAAATATAAATGTGTATGTTTGATTTCTATATATCTTTGATAGTGTATCCCAGACTTAAATTTATATATGTATAGTACAGATCTATATGTATGATATACAATATATTGTATATCATACATATAGACATTATTATAGATAACTGATATACAATATAGACGTGTTATAGATAATTGATATACAATATATTGTATATCAGTTTCTATATATTTTATGTATTATAGATATCAATCCTTTTTATACACTGATTCCAAACTTGCAGATTTACTTATTTGCAATTATAAAAGGATAACCCATTTCACAATACATTGTCTGATTTATTTTTTTGAAAATATTAAAACAAGACTGCATCTCTCCCTGGTGTATAATGTTAATGTATACATTAATACACTAATGTAAAAACTAACATTGAGATTTATGAAGATTTAAAGGAATCTGTAAAAAAAAAATTGTTAAATGGGAAAGAAAGTACATTACTTGAGTTTTTACTGTATTTAATTGCATTATTTAAGTGAAATAGCTAAAATTATTATGTATTTACAGTAGAGCATCGATTATCCAACCCCCAATTAACGGTCACATCGGTTAACCGACCGTTCTAGTTAGCAAAATTTCAAATGTCCGCTAGTGATGTGGCATTACAATATTTGGCTATGTCTTGGCTACTTTAATATTATTTTTGTTAAATTTTTGCGTGTTTTAGCTGGCAACAACGGCTCGACCATTGAAGGGAGGTCAGTATTTAAATGAGATTTAGTTTTCTAATTATGAGTGGTTGTTTGTTTCGTGAGCAATAAAATAATTTAAAAATAATTTTTAACAATACAATAGCGACAATTATTATTTTTAAGAAAAATTCATTAGGCTAAACATCAATGAAAATTCAACGCAAAGTTGGTTAATAGCAATATACTAATAAACTAATTACATGGGATATAGTAATATTCTAATATACTATACTAATAATGTATTTTTTTTTTTCATTCTTTTCGGTTATCCGATTTTTTCAGTTATCCGACCAACCTGAGTTTCCAATTGAGTTGGATAATCGATGCTTTACTGTATATTCTGAATCGTTGTAGCAATAGCGCGAAGTTTGAAGGAAGATGGAAGGAAGAAGAAAAAGGAAACGCGATTTTATAGAATCCTTCATAGAAGAAGTAAGGAAATATCCGCATTTGTACGATAAGTCGCACAGAGACTATAAAGACGCAACGATGAAGAGAACGATATGGACCGCAGTGGGAGCGAAATTCGGAATGACCGGTGAGTCGGTGTCGAAGTAGCTTTAGCGTTCTCGTCTCGGCATTGTCATAAACACGAGTGTTCGTTTAAACAGAGGACGAGGCCGTGAAGAAGTGGCGGGTGCAACGAGACCGCTACAGGAGAGAGAGTCGTAAGATAAACGAAAGTATTTTGGACGGCACCGGATCTATCGATAAATACACGTCCGGTTGGGAACTGTTTCTCATCATGGATAGTATTTTAGGAAAAAATCCTCTTCCGGATGACAAGTAATTATATATATTTTTTTTGTTTTGCAAGTTTTGATTAACCATGGTGATCGGATTCTCTGTTTCGGCACCTTTCCTCCCTGGAGGGATCGGTCGGGGTGACTCAATGTTTTGTTCTTTGTTATGGTCCGAAAACTGGAGGCCGTTTGATGATACGAGTTACAATAACCATGATTTTTGGGATCGTTTACATGAGGTTTATATTAAGGCAGGTATTTAGATTGTTCACCTGAATCAGTCTGATTGATTGTTTCATTGAAATTAGAGTTATTGATTCAATCATACTGAATGAATGTAGAATTAGTATCCAGTTGATCATACAAGATCAATTTGATTGATTCGGCTTGATTGCAGTTGAAATATGTAAGATGTGACGTTCAGAATGTCTAGCATCATTGTGAGTGCCAGATTTTTCAGCATTTTGGAACTCACAATGGCATGTTGGACGAGTGTCCTTTGGGGATCCAAAATCCGGTCACCATAGTTAAACATATATTTTTGAATCAATACTTAATTACTTAAAGGAATTTTATTTCTTCACAGAATTATCTCTAAAAATACAGATATTTCAGATGAACCGGTAGAAGAAATACTTCCAGATATAAAGGAAACTCCCAATAGTTACTTATACCTGGAAGGAGCTATTGAAGAAGATATAAGGTAAACAGTTTATTAAAATTCCTGTCTAATGAATCATTATTATATATTTAATTTACTTCGTACTCTATTATATATATATATATATATATATCAGAAAGATCTCTTGTTTATATATATATATAAACAAGAGATCTTTCTGAGTAATGTTGAAATGTTTCATGTTTAAAAGACAATTTTAAAAAATGTGTGCACATGCCAAGTACTCTTATCTCTCAAGGGAGTTTTTGTGCAGTTTAAGTGAAACTTTTTTGCATTTTCTTACCAAAAATCAGCAATGAGTTGCTTAACTTTCCTGAGAACATTTAAAACTGGATGTGGTATCATCTGTTATGTTTTATTAAAAACTTTTCATATTTTTAATTATTATAAAACATCAATTTATTTTGAAATCAAGGATGAGTTTTATAAAATATTGTAAATGCTGATAATGAGTAAAATCATCATTAAGTCCGACCATACTGGAGATACATACTACCCCCATTATCTCCCCACCCCCTCGACCTTTAACCATCAAAATTTAACACGTTAACCACTATGCAATGCACCGGCGGTTGTACTAATTAGGGCTGTACAGAGTCATCAGACCGTCCGATGTTACTATAGCCAATGTAGTTTCACTCAAGGTTAAATTATCCTGGCTTCGTAAGATTTGTTTTACATCCTAGTGGTGCCCTCTTGTGCACGTCTATAAAGTTGGCTCCGACCGCCGGTGCATATTTATGGCCCTAATCAGTACTACTGCCAGTGCATCGGATAACAGTTAATGTGTTAATAGCATCAGTCCCCTAATAAACAAACCTCCCTGCAAAATTTCAGAAATTTTCGACAAAAGACACAAGATATAAAGTCCCATATTAAGCTTCAAAGAGGGTGAAGAAAATCATGCCTTCCTCCACACACACTAACATCCATAATAGAAAAAAATCTCCCAAGTTTTTTTTCATTTCTCAACATTTCAAGGACCCGAGTACAAAAATGTAAAAAATCTTGGGGTTCATTTTTGACCAATTGCCATACTTTTTCCCTGTTATATATAACAAAGCTGGGAAAGTAAAATATTGACTTACAGGTGTCTTTTTGAGTGGTTTACATATTGTCTCAAGTTCTTTCTATGTTTGTCTTAAATTTAATACCTATTTGTGGAAAAATTGCAACAGAGAACAAAAAAATTCTGTTAATGCATTAATTTCATTTTCCTAAAATGTAAAGTCTTCCTGTTACATGAGAGAGAAATTTAAATAATGTGTCATATGATGCTATTGGAATGATGTTGGAACGTGATGATTGACCAGTCAGTCGATTTTATGTTATATACTATTCCCTACTCAATAACTTTTTTTTACACTTTTTAAAAGTTAAATATCAATGGATATTTAAAAATTTTATAATACGGTGCCATGTATGTTGTCTGTGGGCACTTAGAGGGCTTTCTTCCAGGATATGTTGGGCCTGATCCTAACCATCTGTGTGGAACTCAGATGGTTAGGATCAGGCCCAACATATCTAGGACAGACTGTGAAAAATTCTTGAGTTCTCTGGATTTGAATCTGGATACATCTCTAGAGCTGTGGGCTGATGCCTTGATCGCCTCGGCTACTCAGCTTGCCGTATATTTATGTTTCATTGTAAGCAGACAGTTTGCTTCATTTTGATGTTTCTACCATGTTGATCTACTGACATTTTTGTTTTCTATTTCTGTGTGTGACAACAGAAAAATTGAGCATTTCTTAACTCAATTTTATGGACTGTTTCTACTCTTTTGAAACAGAAAATTTGTTTTCTTTAGTTCCTTTCCATAAATGGGACTGCAGCTGCTTCAGCCATAGTTAATGTTGAAAATTTGTTTATTGGAATTCTTTACCATTATTACATCAGTACAAATGTCATTCATGCTTGTTCTTCGTTCTAAACAATGTTTTAAAATATGTCCATATGTGCAGAAGCAGAGTAATTGTTTTGTTGTTTTAAAATAAAATTGGACTTGTAATTTTTGCCATTTTAATTTACCATATGATACAAGTTCTTGGCACACACCAAATTGTGCATGACATAACTTCCATCTCTGAAGTTTCCCTCTTTCACAGACATTGCCACACTAAAAAACCATTTGTTCTGTCAAAGAAATTTCACTTCAAAATGATTTCATACAATTTACTTTATAATTACAGCTGTCCCTTGATAGTCCGACGCACCTCCCGTCAATGTACCCGTCCCCGTTACGTGTCTGCTTGCACAGAAGCATGTCGCGACATGAATCTTCCCACCCAATTCTTACACGATGACACACATTTCCTGTATTTTCCGTGAGCAGTTCTGTTCGAACAGTTGGAGTAGGGAATATTGTAGGCTACTGCTAGCAAAACAATGCCAAATATGTAATCATTTTCAGTAATCCAACACTCCTTTGGTCCCATACCTGTCGGATTATCAAGGGACAGCTGTACTAAAATAATTTTTTTGCTAGTTTTTGTACAAAAATATATTTAAAACTAATATCAGATTTTTTCTTTGTAACGGATACTTACAAATTTATCTAATTTATATTCCAGTAATACTATTCCAGATTCTGGGAACAGCATCAGAAAACAAAAATTGGGGAAAAAGCAAAAATGTGATGAAGATAAGATCTTAATCAAAGAGACATTTTCTTTATGTAAAGAAACATCCAATGAATTTAGCAGTTATATCAGAGATAATAGCAAGAAATTAGACAGAGTTGGTCATTTCTGCGCTTACTTGGAATGCAGGTTGAGGAAATTCAATGAAATTGAACAGTTTGAAATCATGCACGATATTGAAATACAGCTTTTAGAAAGAGAAAGTAAAATATATGTAAGAAAATAACATATTTTTAATAAAAAAAAAAGTATTGCTTTTATCAAATGATTGTTTTTATTTATTCATACTAATTCATTTTATGTACAGATATGTGCCGCTTAACAACAGAGATATGTTTCGAAAAATGTATCATATGGCGTACATCTTAGTATGTTTAGACAAACCACATATTGTACTGTCTAGTATTCACATAGACAATACGTAGCATTTATGTATCTAAACATATGTAAACATAGAAGAGGTAGTGGTGACTACAAATTTCATTTCATTATAATCTTACAGGACTTTATTGTATGTGCACTCTGTCGTGAAGTGGTAAATACCTTTATATATACAGTGGGTAATCGGTTAATGAACAAATCGGATAATGAGCACTTTCGCAAAAGATTTTTATGTTCGGACAACAGATACATGATCGGATAACGAACACCTCACAGAACAAATACAAGAAGAAGCAATGTAAAATAATGAATACTGATTGGTCTTCCCTTGTTTTCAGACAACAATTCAAAACTTTTTGGAGTGCAGGAAATGTTGACATTTACACTCAACCCAGTATATACTGTTCAGATAGCATTCCTTCAAACTTTGAAACTCTCTCTTGTAATTCCAGCCTTTTATTTTTCTGGCAGAAACAATTCTTTTATAGTATTTGTGAGACTGTTGAGCGGGCACTCATTAAGTTTTGCGTAGGTTTTTATTTTCAAAAGGTGAGAGTATAATAGCAAAGGTAGAGAGTGGGCAGATGTCTGATGTTGCTGGGTAGTATGGCTTGATCAGGTCGACAGTAGGCCGCAGTTCAATCTTATCTAAGTAAGATACTGTATTATCAAGAAGACTCAAGCAGCTTAAGGAGTAACAAAAAATCACATCTGAGAAATAAAGAACATTGAAGAGCTCATAATGGAACCTGAAATGGATCTGACGACGGAAGAACGCCAAGAACTCTTGAATGGAGAACAAGAAACTCGACGAGATATGTTTTCTTCTGAAAAAGAGATTTAATGTTGATATTTGCTATTAAACAATTTTTGAAGAAGTGGGATGATGCCAGAACAACGGTCTTAGAATGGCATCCAAACCAGGTTGAGGTTAATAGGCTTAGGGATATCTACAATTACAATGCTATTAATTACTTCTGAAAAATCTTGAAGAAGAGAGAAAAGCAATTGACATTGGATAGATTCTTTAATCCCCACAAACAGAAAAAACATGACTAATAAAAATGCAAGACTGCATATATATGTATTTTTACTATTACGTATAAACGTAATAAATAAAAATTGTAAAAATAAAATATCCAAAAAATAAAAAAGTATATATTTTTTATTTTTTGGAGTCTTCGGAACGAATTAATCAAATTCCCATAAAAACCTATGGTAAATCAATAATCGGTTAGCGAACAATTTGGATAACGAACAAAGTCTTGGAGCAGATTATGTTCGCTAACCAATCACCCACTGTATAATGTACGGAATGTTGATAGTAGTTGATAACGTACAGTATGCCAAACTTCCATATTATACATCTGAAATCAAACCTATTACCAATACTTTGATATAACAACAAGTTACCACTATTAATGCAGGCATTCCTCACATTGTGCAATTAATTGTTCCATGAAAGTATCACGCATGGTGAATTTACCTTTCATGATTTACAAATATATTTCTAATTACTACATATGTAACTAGTAATTTAATTGAATTATAAATCAGCCGATACAATACAGTAACAGTGTCAGGAGCAACTGTTTCTGCTCCTTTGAATGCTCTGGCTCAGTAGATGGATGATTTTTGACTTGAAGAAATGATCGTTAAATCAAGACCTATCGTAATCACAAAGAACTAATGATAATTACTATTAATTTCCATTTTATAATTTCAGCAAGAAAAACAATAATTCTCTGTTAAACAGCTTGCGTACAGTTCAAACCCTTAAACTGTTTTCATCATGTGCGGAGATGTTTCTTCAGTGTCGCATGAATTATCGGGCTACTTTTTAGGCATATAATCTATATTTAAGTACAAGAACTGATTCTGAAATTCCGCTTCTGACTCAATGGCCCACTTTATAAAGTACAAAAATTGCTTTGGTTTTAATAGACTTATGTCTAATTCTTCTATTTTGTCCTGCTCTAGGAACAGTCACACTCACAGTTAAATTTTAAAAGTGAATTGCTATTCAAAATATGTTTGAGTAAGTATATTAAACAATCGTGAAGTAAAATCGTCCGTGTTGTAAATGTGATTCATTAATTAAAGTTCCATTATTTCCTAAGAATTTGTTTGAAGAAATAGTTGTCTAACCCAAAATTTTCTTTCTTAAACCTTCAAAATGATGCACAAAACAAAAGGAAATGTGCTCTATAATGTTAAATAAGTACAAGCACATATATTCTTGTCAATTATACTACTGTCCATCTTAGAATGGTGTCGTTTTGCAAGTACTAATAGTAAACAATGTTTGGATTTTCATTTTCTACAAATTGGAAGGCTCGTATTTTCAGAAACGGAATCTTCCTTTGTTTTCCATCGCAACTTTTCCGCAAACGGGACCTGGCTTTAAACACTCGAAAACACATTGATCAATGCAAAAAATTATAATTTTTAGTACACAAAATGATCTGTTTAGAGTTAATGATCAGAATTATGCAAAGTAAAGTTCATAGAATCATTTTATTATATCAAAATGATTTATCCAAGCAGATACATCATTTTGTGTTTCCACACAATTTGATAATCACTGTCTTCAAAGCCATTTTCTTCAGTTTTTGCAAGACAGCAAATAGTATTTTATCTAAATATTTGGGCTATTTTGAAGCTTAATTCAATTGTCTAGTTGAAATTTTAAGCATATTTTATATTTAAAAATCAAAATTTGAGGTATGGGTAACCAAGAGTACGTTCGTAAAGTCTAATGAGTTAAATGAGAATGATGTCATCGTCATTCCTATTTCGTTAGACTTTTTGACTGATTAGTTTAGAACTAAATGGCTGTTTCTAAAATCAGATATGAATGTTACTAGTACTGCCTTATCCAAAATATTTTTCTTAGAAATAACTGTCCACTCAAAACAATCTATCATTTCACCTTTTAATTTACAATTTGAACACTCGAGTAGATTTAGAAACATCGATATCGTCGGATGCCATTTTCTTAACGAAGTAAACTAACTCTTTCCTCCATGATCTTTGTTAGAGTTTCATTTGAAATGTCATCACCGCAGAGCATGCGCACTGAGCGAGACTACTAATATTTGACTGACTCGTTACTAACGCGTTTGACTTTACGAACGTACCCCAAATATCTATAGGTTGAATTTCTCAGGTTATATTTTGGCTAAACATTAAAGCTAAGTAAATTTGGACCAAATTTAGGCCATCATCTTGTACTGATTTAAATAATTTTTCCATATGGTTATGGTTATATAATCATGACCAAGGACACCTTTGCACTTAAAGTCTATCTAAAATATAGTCTGAACTTTAATATGAAATCCGGCTTGCAGATATTTAGTATCTGAGCTGATGAATGAATATTCTAAATAATTCTCTAAATGTAAAATGCAGTTCTTTGCTTCTTTGGGGAACACGATTAAAACTTCCACTGAAACCTAATAGTATTAAGCTTTCCAATTGTCTTTGGGTGAAAAATATAAGCATAGCATGGATTCTAATGTTAGAATCATGTCATGCACCCATCAGAATGGTTTTGGAATGAATCACCCATCAGAATGGTTTTGGTACCTCAGTATAGGCTGGAAAGATGAAAAGTAGTGGGGTTTTAATGGAATTCTTAACCACATTCAGAAAAAGCAGAGAACTGCACATGCTAAGGATGTAAGTTATCTGCTTACTGTTAAGTTATATATTGTTAACCTTCTTACATATTACCACAATATTGTATATACAGTATTTAAGATGCCGGTAAATACATTATTTGTAGGAATGAAACAATGATACATTCAAATTTCGTGAAAAACTACACAAGTTTTACACACATGACAAGTAATTAATAGACATCCAGAACTTCTGTAAACAATCGGGCTATAATTTGGAAATATTAATTAAGAATTACAAATGAATTTGACACTAGAGGGAGGCATTAGGTGCC
This sequence comes from Centruroides sculpturatus, assembly GCF_000671375.1. Taxonomy (NCBI): domain Eukaryota; kingdom Metazoa; phylum Arthropoda; class Arachnida; order Scorpiones; family Buthidae; genus Centruroides; species Centruroides sculpturatus. The sequence continues at coordinate 498,492 of NW_019384352.1, read as the reverse complement.
ATCTTGTATTAAAATTAATAATTATAATATTTAATTAATTAATTTAGATTAAACTGGAAGAAAAGAATCTGCCCGAAGCGGGACTCAAACCCACAACTCCCGCTTACCGTGTGGATGCATTGCCAGTTATGCTATCCGGATCCTCCGATCCGATTTCCTCTTCCAGTATATATAACTTTAATAAATAACCATTGTCGGTTATTACGGTGCTGTTCAATTATAATTCTTAATTAATATTTTCAAATTATAGCCCGATTATTTACGGCAGTTGTGGGTCTAATTGCTACGCATCGGGTTTTGGTTGGTGTTTATATTTGCATAAGTAATTAATTTTTAACTTCATTTTTGAAGAATGAAGCTCGGAAATTAAATCATCAAGAAGTGGTGGAGGAGGATCGTAGACAGAAGCTGCCAAAAAATTGGGAAACTAAACAACAGTGGGCAGACTGGAAGTTACAAGAAGAGGAAAAACGTCAGGTAAGATGAATTTCTTCCAAATAAAACAAAATGCTTGATGTGTTCATACATAGTAAATGCAATGTGAAAACAATAATATATAAAACAAAGAAATAAATCAGTACTTGAGCAGAGAAGTACATGTTATACTCAGAAGATTCCTTATTTTGTACCATCTTGAAGGTAAAATGGGTACTTGGTTCCCCATTTCCACATTGAAAACAATCAACTTGAAACCTATTTTAATGCAGTTGCTGTCTGTCAAGTCAATTATTATGGTGGTAGACCAAAGAATTATAGTAGCCGGTCGTCTCAAGATGCTGGTTTGTTGCTTAAAGCACTGTTGCTGCTACACAATAAAGGTTGTGAGCAGTGTGGCCAAGCATTAATTTCTTGAACACTTGGCACTGGTAAATTCTCTTCTCATCCTCCATATAAGACTTGTATGTTTTCCAAATAAATCTTAAAAGTGAAACTCTTCTAATTATTACTCAAGTATGTAAGGGTTAAGAACTCTTTCAAAACATATTTTGCTGTCTGAGTATTAGTCATTCTTTGAGCGACATGGTTTATATACTAGAACTTAAATTTGATTATCAGTAAAATTAAGTAATATTTATGTAAATTTTTTGTAGAATGCTGCCGCTACTGGTGAAGACTACGACCGTTTAAAATTGTTGGAGGTTGGAGCAGAAGAAGCAGAAATTTGGGAAAGAAAAAAGAGGAAGAAGAATCCGGACAGGGGATTTTCTGGTAAATTATCACTTTTTAAAAAATACTGTGGTGAAATCTGTCGTATTTAATTAATTATTTCTTCTAGATTATGAATCGAGCACTGTTCGGCAGTATCATAGACTTATTAAACAGTTCAAACCGGACATGGAGCAATATGAAAAAACTAAGCAGCAACTGTAAGGTTTTTTGCAATAAAACATTTTGTCCCATTACACGATTTTACATATTCTAACCTTCACTTGTTTATTTTTTAATAGAGGTGAAGAGGCCTTTTATCCAACTAAAGATACCATTATTCATGGTCTGCACAAGGATTCCAAAGAGGCCATCGACAATATGGTACAGGATATCGAGAGACAGTAAGTAGAGAAGTAAATAGTATTAATAGTAAACATTGGGATATAAATGACAATTTTTTAAAAATCTTAATAGGATAGATAAACGTTCGAAGTATAGTCGCCGGCGCAGATTCAACGACGATGCAGACATTGATTATATTAACGAGCGCAACATGAATTTCAATAAGAAACTGGAACGATTCTACGGAAAATATACCACTGACATCAAGCAGAATTTGGAAAGAGGAACAGCTGTTTGAGATTTTAAAGTCTTTTCTTATATTTATACTCGTACATAAATTTAAGAACAAAGGTGTATCAGGATATTTAAAATTAAAAGCATTTTTATGATTTATTTTTTATCATAATTGATAATATTTTTTAAATTTTAATGCAAGATAATGTTATAGCCATTCCCAGAAATAGATAATTTTTACAATTATGAGACAAAATTTAAAGTTAGAATCAGACTGATAATTGCTTCGGTCTCTACATAAAAGGCTCTTAAGGTTGCTATGTATATTGAGGCAATTACTGATAATGATATGAATGGCATTACAAGTGTCTTATGTCTTATCAGTCGTGTGATTCAAATAAACATGCGTCACTTTTCAGCATTTGAGTGCAATTAAATCTGAGTCTAACATTCAAAAATTTATACGTTGTTGATAATTTTTCCTGTTGCAGTTTGCTGTATCTTATCGTAAAGTCAATATTATGTTTCGTGTTGGATACGACTTATCAGAAATAGCTGAAATAGAGATGAATTCTACCTCCTATCAAGCAGATTTTTCTGTTGGAGAGAGATGTTTTATTATATTATTTTTATTTGTTTTAATTGTTATCGGAAGCTTTGGAAATGTTCTGGTGATGTATGCCGTTCTCAAGAACCCTATGATGAGGATAGCAATCAATATATTGCTTGTGGCTTTAGCTTTTAGTGATACAGTAATATGCTTACTTTGTGTGCCATTTGATTTAATTACGGTCATGTTAAACAGATGGATATTTGGAAGATTGTTCTGCATCGTTCATGCCTCTATTTATTCCGTGATGCTGATCGAAGGCATCTTTATTTTGTGTATCATCAGCGTAGATCGTTATCGGATTATTGTCAGGAGAAAAAACGAGATTAACTTTCAGAATACTGTTGTGGTTCTGATGATTTCTACTATAACAGCAATTGCGTGCTGTGTGTCGACTGGTCACATTGTAAATTATGTCTTCCGCTCTCGTCAAATGCACTGCAATCTAGGATCGGCTTTGAATGGTTTACAATGGAGCATAATATCGATATATACTGTATGTGGTTATTTTATCCCTCTTATAACTATGAGTAGTTGTTATTTTATTATTATTTGTACTCTGCGTCGGACAGTCCGCCGTATTAATTGCCAAGACATAACGATGATCAACACAAGCTTAAGAATGAGATATAATTTTAAATTCAAGACTAGGACATTATGGACGGTGTTTTTACTCTACATTATCTTTGTTTTTACTAAAACACCTTACTTTCTCTATAAGATTATTGCTAACAAAGAATCTACAAAGGGATACATTTACACAACATGTATCTTGTATCTCAGTTCAACATTAAACCCAATTGTCTATGTCTGGAAGATAGGAATCATAAGACGAATCTTTTGGAAGGTTGTTTCAAGATGTTTGTGCATCAAAAACAAAGAGCCAGACTCTAGGAATAAATACAAAATAAGCATAAATCTGAGACAAACTGAAGAAGGAACACTTGTAAATTGATTGAATAAACATTTTTAATTTTTGTAAATATCAGATTTTTTAAAAATTTTGGCAAAAGTTTTACAAGATATGATCATTTCTTAGTATTTTTTTACAGATTTATATTCGGTGTTTTAGAAAGCAGTGTTAGAAAAAGCCACCGTGTGTATGTGTGTGTGTGAGAGATGAAACAAAAATTCACATATATATATAATATATACACACAGATTGAGATATGTCATGTGATACTCTCAATGTAATCGTAACCTCCTGCTGCACTCGCTTGAGAAATTGTTTGATCTGTCGTTGCATCTTCCCCCTGTACATTTGATAAGTTATGACATAAGAAATATTTAAATAATTTTTTAAAAAAACCAAAAGTTTGCTTACAAAAGAGATGCTGCTATTCAAAATGTCATCTGCCGACAGATCCTCTTCAATCTCTTCTAAACTATGTTCAGAACTGTCAATTTTGATCTCCCCTTCGGGATGGTGGCCGGACTTTCCGCTGTGACCACTATAATTTTAAAATGTTATCACATCTTGTACTTCTGTATTATACAAAAAAACTTTTTTATTAATTACTTACCTCAAAGAAGACTGGAAATCGTCTTCGTATTCTTCTTCCGTGTGTAATTCTGAAGACAGTTATCAAAATTTAAAGCTTGTTAATTTTAATCTTATGGCATTCGTTGGCCATATTTACCTGATTTTTTTGAAAGCGATGGTAGATCTTGAAGAGACGATAGCGTACTGAATGTCCTTTTCGGATTTGTTTCGCTGAATGGTTTAGAATCTTTGACATCAACTTTACTCATTTCACTTTGCAATTTAAGATCTGGCTTGGACACTGGCAAATCTAACTCTTTGCTTAAACTATGAAATAAAAATACAGCTTGTGTAAGTTATATCATATGTTTATACAAAATCTGATAATTTGATGTCAAATTAACTTGTAAATTACAATGTAATGATAAACTATGCATTTCCAAGTTAAGTTGACAAACAATCAGATGAATGGACATTTATTGTAAACGTTAAATTTATAAACTTACTCGAACAAATTTGATTTTCTCTCTTTTGGTAGAATATCATCATAAAAAGGGTCATCACTTTTTAAAGAATAATCTTCGTTATCATCGTCTTCATTGGTTATTTTCAGTGGCATTTCATTTATGCTTTCTTCGGGTAAGCTTTCCGGTGCTTCATCTTTCTTCTCTTCAACAATAGTTTCTTTTTCTGGTGGAGACTGTTTTACTTCGGAAATGGACTCTAGGCTTTCTTTGGGCGGACTCAATTCTGCCTGTATTAATTCGGCTAAAAGCGGGATGGCACCAATATGATTTTCGTCTAGATTAAGCTGTTCATGTAATTGCTGGCGAGGAAGTAGTTCTTTCGTCTAAAATACATAAAGATTCTCTCAAAGATTTCTGTTTGAAGTAATGAAAAATTAACATTTTAAGGTACTTACGGAAGATATTTCAGGATCGAAAACTGCTAAAGTGAAGTCCAAATGAAAGAATTGTAAGAATTCACGAACAAGAGAAGCAATGGTCCATCCTTTATCCGTACTCAAAAAGTCTTGTAATTCTTTGTTTTTCATGGACAGACCTCCTCCAACTCCTTCGTGTTCTTCTAGAGCTAAAAATACACTCGCGCGAAGTTCGGCCTTAAAATCACACACACACAAAAAAAAAGAACACGTATAAAAATTAATCCCAGTCGACAGAAATGGTAATTATTTTTGTTAATTTTTAAAAATTTACTTTGATTTTTCCTATCACTCCTTTATTTTGAAGAGTCTGAATAACTAAATCTCTAAGTTCTGTATCTTCTTCGGTGGACATTTTTAATAGAATTAACAGGAAAAAACAAAAATCACATAAATTTTGATTCTGAAATAAGAAAATAAATAAATTATAGAAAAATTCTGAAGCACTATGTAATTTTTTTAAAAACGTATATTCTATTTAGTCACACAATTACTAGAATGAACATTGTGTTCTTTCCTCTAAAATATATTGTCAGACCAGTCAGTAACGAGATTAGAATCGCGCATTAGATCGTGTTCTCGCTGCTCTCAAGAGAGACGAATGCTCTCGCATGTGCTCGGAACAACTTGCAGGATATATTCCAGTACGTTATGTAAACATCTGAATCATGTTGGGAGTGTACACCAGCCTTAAGATCACAAGCGCATGCCACGTGTTAGTCTCTCTTCAATAAGTTACAAAGAAATAAATTTGCAGTTTTGAATCATATTCGAACTGTAAATAATAGATCATTTTCTAAATAAATGTATAATTATGTTCTCATATAAGAAACTTGTTAACTATTGTCTTACATGTTCATCTTGACATCTAAATATTTGATATGTATCTGAATAAATTTGACTCTCCTAGTGATGTGTGATTGCTGATAGCCCATTTTCTAACTAAAATGATTTTAATATAAGTACCCCTATTCAACGCGTCCAGAAAGGTATTTAGTGGTCCAAATGCAAATCTGGTATGGTGACTTCTTGGGACTTTCAAATTGCACCAAATTACCACTATGGCACTTTTGGAACTGCAAGGAATAAATTAGTTTCTGTATATGCGTTGCAGAAAAGTTATAGGTATAGAAGTGGCTGGCTGTTGACTGTCATTAGCTATGACAGCTGGTGACCTTGCTGAAACATGTATTTCTTTTAAAGCTCTTTTATGAAAATGAAAGAGAATATACACTAAGAAGCATTGATGCCGCAAGATTAGGACAACAGTTGCTTAATTTGAGGAAATTGAATGTCTGGGAGTTCAACCCAGTTGAGGGAACAAATCTATCAACAAATTTTATGACTATTGTTGAATGATCAATGAATAATTTTGCAAGCTCTAACAGTGCACATGTTATGGCAGTTGGCCATATCCTATGACAAATGTGGAAGGTACTGAGAAAATTGGTGCAACATTATCCATATAAGATCGACCACAACAGAGAAACCTGACTGACTTTGCATTGACATTACTTGCCAAAATAGAAATAGATGTATTGTAGTCATGAAATATCCTGTGGAATAGTGATAAAGCATAATTCATCTTGATGGACAGTGAACACCCATAACTATCATAATTAACTATGGAAAGAAAGCCCTTGTGTTTTCCAGCACATTTCAACCACCCGAAGTCCACAATCCACATAGCCACATTTATTACCCTTTGAGGAAGCTATTCCAAATAGACCATGACATACTTTGTAATGGCTAGGATACTGAGAGATGCTCAATGCTTTTGTCATAACCCACCTCAACAGTGGCATTGCCTCAAGCTAATCACTTCCATGCAAGATGGGAATGCCTACACAAGTTGGGGAAGTTTCTGCAACATTTCACTGAAAACAGAACATAGATACCACTTGTCCACCTTGTTCTCTGGATATTAATTTGTTTGATTTTTGGTTATGAGAACACTTAAAAAAGTATGGTTTATCAAGAACACGTTACAAATTTGGTAATCTTGAACACTAGTAACTCACTGCATATAAGAAGCACCACAGAGGATCACATTTTTGACACCTCAGGTTTTGTGGGGACCACACCAAACAATATTCCCTACATTGTACAGTACACAGTAAATGATTGCCTCGTACAAATAAAATGTTGTTGATTGCACTATCAAAAAATGCCTAATGGCAAGTTTTGTTGTTAGTTGGGCTGCAATTGAAAAAATTGTAGGCATAAATTCTCACTGTTGTCTGTCCGTCTTTCCTTAATCTCAAGAATGGCATTAGATAGATAAAATCTGAAACCAGATATGGAAACCTTAGGTGCAGGAAGCCCCGATTAACCATATAAGAACTTTCAATGCAAACCAGAAGTCATGTCATTTCAATTCAAAACTTTTCCCCTGAAAGCAGTTAATAGATGACCAGCACGACTCTATTGTTAAAGGAAAAGTATGATATACGGAGGCAAGACTACAGTACTAATTTGAGGTGGAGAGCATATATTTTAAAATAAATTAATTAAAAATTGCAGCCTGGCATTGTGACGATGTCACAATATATAATTGCTCGTTCTACACATCCTGAAATGCCACCATACATATTTAGTTACATGTGAACTGTTAAATTCTCTGTGACATTGAATAGGAATACTTTTAATTACAATAGCCAGTATCTTGACAACTCTCATAATTTAAAGATAATAAATAATTCAATCTACTGTTACATTAATTTGAGAATATAGACAGCCAGAAAATCAGGATTTTTAATAAATGTAGCAAGCAATTACAGATTGAACCATAAAGCTTCAAGTACCTGAGATCAACACTCCACACATTACGGATCACGCAGATGATAAAGTTACACCAACTTTCTATAATGTCGCTTGGACAATGTTAACGTCCTTAAACCTTTAATATTTACCAAGGGCCATATTCTGGTCACTGTCTCTAGTCTCTCGTAAGCTGGTCGCTGATTGGCTAATCCAAATGATTAGCCAATCAGCAACCGGCTTGTGAGAGACGAGAGACCAGAGATAATGACCAGAATATGGCCCCAAGTTCACTGCAAATTTATCTATAAATTTAACTCCGAACAGTCCTTCAGAGAGAAAATCTCCTTCGGAGGCTCCCAGAATTAGATTTTCTCTCTGAAGTGAAATCTTGGAATCTTTCATGGATAATCTGACCAGGTTATAAACTCCACACCACATCACCAATGTTAATAATGATACAATACGAAGCTGCCGAGCAAATGTAGCCAATTACATGACCGTATTACTTAGGAATTTATCTGAAATGGAAGGTTTAATAGACTATACTTGCTTTGCAGCTTAAAACTATTATTAAACATAATGCCCATTATCTGGTAGGCAGCTTTACAGCCAGCAAGCTAGAAGCAAACCAACATGCTGTCATTAGGTGGTTTCTAGCTTGCCAGCTGTTATCAGGCACACCAATTACATAACCCATTTCATTTGAAACAGACTATGTCATTGGTTTGCTTATCCAGATGTATTAAAGCAGCTTTACGGGGAAACATGCTCACAGTCTTGCTCAAGCCATTTAATTCCTGATGTAAAGGTGCCTCGTGCCAATCAATCCTGAGTTTAAAAACATGCTTCTACACTGAAATTAAACTTGGTTTAAAGAATATAACATAAATAAGAGCAAAAATAATACTTCTTTTGGAAACTTCAGAAAAAAAAAATTTTTATAAATTAAAATATGCTTTATTTTTACCATAAAAATGGAAAAATATTACAAAATGTAATGTATTTTGTATTAATTTTCATTGTTTTAAACGTAAATCCTAGCGTAAACAGAGTACGTATCTAAAACGTAAGAATGCAGACAGACTGCAGTAGAAAATCTTTAACGAATTTTAAATCTCTCCGGCCATTTAAAATAATATTTAAAGTGACAATACAATATGACGTAACAATACGGCAAAATTTAGTGTTGACAGCTTTAAAGTGTGACGAAATTTAAAATTTTAAAAGCAGAAAAACAAACCTGAACGAGACTACACAAGTAAATGTTTTTCTCTATGTTAGCGCCACCTGGTGTGAATAAATGTTTTTATTCGTTTTTAAATTCGAAATTAAATAGAAATTCTATTTAATTTTATTTTATTATTATTATTTACTTTAATGAATTAATAATAATATATTTATATTACATTCATCCAGTAGTGCCTTTATGTCTGCGGCTCATATTAGTAGATCGCTATCTACATATGCAACGAAATATGGGCCGGTCTGCACCTTCGGAGAAATTTCATATGGGAAATTGGCTTTTATTTACGTGTTGCACACGAAATTCTCTACGCGGAAAACTAAACGAAACCGGGCATGCGGCGTGTGATAATCTGGAATTTGCGGAGAATCAGTAACCGATAAAACAAATTGACAATAACCGGGCGCGAACCGGAATTTGCTTGGACGTGTGGTGCGCTAATTGCGATTGAAACGAACTATAGAGGGCAAGCGATCAAAAATAAATCTCCCCGAAGATTTTTTTAAAATTACTAAATTGAAAACGGTAACTCCAGAATAAATTCTTAGTCTCGAGGTTGTATAAGGCGTGTAGAAATTCTGACATCATTTTTTGCTTTATAGTGGTAAGCATATGTGGTGTATACCTGAACGGCGGATTAAGCGGTAAGCGAACTATGCGGGCGCGTAAGGCCCCGAAGGAGCTCCCGCAGTCTTTAAAATGCTACTGAAAAAAAGGATTGCAAAAGCACAGAAGATAGAAATAGTCCAGAAAAACGCTTCGATATATATATAGATACATAGAAGTAATAAATGATATAGCTTTATGTCCAACAATATTAACAGATGCTATTATTGATCATATTCTTAAAACAAACCAAAAAGTATAGAAAAGGGATTTCTTAATAAACGAAAAAAAAAAAGATTTAAGATAATGGAAGTAGATAGAACACCAGATGAATGAAGTCACTTGACACCCGAAAAATTATTTAAAATACAAATTTACAGTGTTCTTGACACTCTATTGTGTCAAATAGATTGGCGTTATGAAAAAAAATGAAAACTATCTGTTACGATTTTTGCTTTCTCTGTGGCTCGTCTTTACAATACATGAATGTTGCCGATTTAAAACAAAATTGGCTGCAGATCTCGCTATTAAATAAAGCAAAGATTTAAAAAAGTACGAATTCACAAGTGAAATTGAAAGTTTTAATTTTGGAGTAACGACTCTTATACAAAATATAGAAACTGCATATCCGCTTAATATTCTACAGCAGTGATTCTCAAACTTTTTCGATCCACCGCCCCCTTTGTTCCATAAAGTTATACCCAACGCCCCTTAACCCATTTTCTCTTGTGTGAGAAAGGATTGGAAATATTTTTAGGAAAATTTTTCTATGAATCTCACACTTTGTTCCCTTACCGTACATTGTTCTCAACATCTGGAAACCATTAAACGCAATGTTTCCTCTTATCAGTTTAACAGAGGCTTTCAGTGACCCCTATTTTGCCTTTGGTCACCGTTCAATACCTTGCCTCCAATGTCCCCTAGATTTACTCATCGCCCACAAGGGAGCGTTAAAAAGCTAATGTAATGTACAGTATTTGTTTTATTATTTTCCCAAAACCAAATAAATTAAGGGACCTAAATGGAAATTCTTGCACAGGGCACAGGAATGGCTAGTTACGGCGCGTTCGTTAATAGCGATCTCACCTCGTCTCCGCTAATATGCTTTTTGTAGGCGTGTTGCTTTCCATCGTAAATTACTACTACGAGCGGCCATTTTTGTCGCGCACTCCGGTCGCAATATAGGAACGCAATTCTTATTCTTATTCTACTCCCTTGGTTCATATGGAGACTATAGCCTGATACGCTTTTTCTCCGAGAGACGAGTTATTGATCGCTATGCGACCGAAGAGCCGGCCGTATCTAACGGCTTATACGCACGCGCGTGAAATAATGCCTTCCGGGAGGACTTTTAAGGGGAACTGGCCTCCTATTCAGTCGTTATTGGCAAGGAGAAAACCCGGAAAACTCCTTGCAGCCAGCCTGTCCGATCGCGGCGCGAACCCACGACCGAACTTCCCAGTGTTTAGGGTCTGGTCACCGCTATGAGCGGCTACGGAGACCACTCGCCCACTGGTGGGGGCATATAGGAACGCGTTTTGCAGAAATGTTTAAATGGATGCCACTCGAACGGAGTTACGCGGATGAATAAAAGAACGTATCCTGGCATTAATTTTGCATTTAACATTGTGAACATATATTTGAACAGGTATTGTATCTATTTATTAACAAAATAAATTTGAGCACTATACTGACTTAAGCAGGAGGAGAAATTAAACGGGGTTTCATTGAAAAAGCTATGTTTCATGCAAAACATTTATTTTTATGTTGTCTTCGACACCGTTCGGAAGAATATGTTAAAGTTGAAGGTTCTGTGTTCATGATCTAATGTTAAAGAGCGTACGTAAACAAATCGGAAGCGGGCAGCGTGCTCTGGTACAAAATATACAGAAATGTCTGCAATATTCGGATTGCACGTAAGTAATCGAATTTTCCGAAAATACTAAAAAAAAAAAAAATCCGGCATAATCCCTCCAGGTGTCGGATTAACAAACTTCTACCGCAGTTTAAAAACAAAATCTACGTCACTCAATACGTAATTACATAAAATTATGTAATATTTCTCGTACAAAACCTCGCATAAATTTCCGAATAAAAATAAATTACGAAACGTTTACGTAAATAAAAAAAGAGCAATTTTTATTTAAAATAAATTTAACTTTGCAGACGACTACGGACTCGCGGTCACGTGACGCGGATCGACCTCTAAGAGCTTGCGCAGTAGCGAGATCGAGGCTCCATCCCAAACGATCTTAATTTAACGTCGCCATATTATCGGCGGCCAGCGTTTTTCGCCGTCAAGCAGACAAGGCGTAGATAGGGGGTCGGAACGCTCCCCTCTCGTGAATTTTTTAAATATATCTTTTTCTTTACCATCTTCTTTATCCGGAAATACTTAGAAAAGGAAAGTAAACGCGTTTTATATCGTGGAATTAATCATGTCTTGTTGATCATCCTGAAGATGAAGATCGAAAGTCGTCATTCCGCAGGCTCATTGCCATTCGGAGTTCGTTATTATCGCTGTGGGGGCGCCGAATTAATTGTTTTTAAATATAATAATGGAGAAATCGTCAAAGAATACTTCGTCCGGTTCCAAAGGGACAACCAGTTCTGATGGAAAAGCGAAACAAGGTATCGTCGTCTTCCTACCATTTTACCATTTAATAGGTACGGTTGCAGCAATGAATGATGGGTAGGGGCCTTTTAAGAGCTGTGGATCGTCTCCTTAGGGCCTGGGGGGGTTGTAAAATCTGTGTGGGTCCACACCCTTCATTCATAACTGCAAATAAAGTAAATACACTCTACTTCTGTATTGAATTTTATATAAATAACCGGTTAAATTCATTTATTTGAGATTAGAGTTTAATGTTCTTTTTTGTTTTGAAATTCAGTTGAATGGAATAGACTGATTTGAGGGTATGTAATGGCTCCGTTCGGCTGACTCTACAGTTCTGGAGCCGTTGAGTATTTTTCTGCCGAACATTCTCTACAGTAGCACCGTTTTGGAACGTGTTTGGTATTTTGACGGCGCATTTAGTGGCGTCTTTTGTTTAACCCGAAACAGATCGATGATGGCTGCTTTCTGTTCTGGCGCATACGTCGCTCGTCGTTTGGCAGATGTAACTACGTAACTACTCCCGATTGAAACGCCTTTGCTCGGTTACGACTGTTGACTCTGCTGAACGCAGTTGTTTGATCGTAGCTTTGTGTGTGGTTACTTTATATTTATTCTCATATGAGTGCCCGGAAGGTAGCAGTGCTTAATTTAGAAAGATTTAAGAGAATGTAAGTGAAAAAAACAGAATAAATAGTTAATTTTGATATAATACAGCTTACGTCTGTGTCACATTATAGAGTCATGAGGTCCCAACTTTGAATTGGGGCCTGTGTACGGTGTTGACTTTGAGCTTTTTGTTTGGGGAATTTTGGGAGGAATCTCCCAGTATCCTCATTTGTTTTTTAATGTAATCTTAGTACTGTGTCGAGCTGGCAATATAGAGTCCCCGGATATGGCCCGAATTTAAATTCCGATGTTCTCGGTACAGTAACGAGTTTATGGAAGATTGGTTTGGTGCTCTGTTGGTGGGGCCATAGACAATTGCCCTTTTTGTCCTTAGGATAACGTTTCACTGCTTATCTTTGAATACAAATGAAATGTGTGCATATAGATTGGTGTTAGAACTTGAATTAGAACATAGAAAGAAAAATTGAGGGAGATTAACAAGATGCACTTGCACCTCCCTAGCTCAAACAAAAAATGTTGAAATGAGGGAATAAAGAACAGAATATAAATGAGAACTGAAAAGTTTTGTTAATTTTGTGTAATTAATGTGGCATAATTAATTTCAATTGCTTTGTCCAATCAATTATTCCATTGTGTGCCAGTGCATCCTCCTAAAATAAATCCTGCCAGGCTACTGGAAACAACTTAGGCATTATTAATTTTTGTGGCAAAAATGCTTCTGTATTTTTGTTCATATTGTTATATTAATCTGCATAAGCATCATTATAGTTTTTGATATAAATGTTTAAGGTTTTCCAGTTTGTTACAATACCTATCTTTTTAATCTTATCTGTATTGTCTGTTGTTTCAAAACGTTTTGAAAGTTTTAAAAACAGTCCGGAAAGTAATTTTTCAAAATTTTATTTGATGGAGATGTGTTATGGTCAGTTTATTATATAAACATGTAATAAGTGAGATATTAGTATGTTAGATACATTGAATAAGAGATGATTTGATGAGATCCTGTTCATATATTGCATAATGCAATTTTGCAATATATGTGGCTTCATTGATCCTCTTGTTATTACTATAAAAAAAGTTTCCCATTTGCTATATAAAATTATTACTCTTCTGATGATATTTTTTTGCAAAAATCCTATTTAAATTATTTAAAATTAAATTACGAATGTATCTTTAAACGTTTTTAATGATAAAATAAATATATTGAAATGAATTATGACTTTATCAATAAATTGTATGCAATTAAACAGTGTGGTGGTTGATCTGTATAAATATTGGGGGATGAGCCAATGACGATAGTAAGAAAAATCTAGGAAACTGGTGTAAACTGTGTCTAGAATAGATTCTTGCATTATCTTGCTAAAATGTAAAGGGGATGTGCTGATGGTGTTGATTTAATAATTTGAACTGTTAGTTCAGATTATTAATCAACTTGTGTAAAGGTTACTTGTTACCAGGTTATTAATCAACACCAGTTATCATCACCGATATTAACCAACATCAATCAGTACATCTTTTATGTTTCAGCAAGATTATGTAAGTGTGTATTCTAGCTACAGTATACTCCAGTAGTTTCAGAGTAATGTTACTGGGGTATGGGTTGGCTATCATGCTCCCCGGAACTGAATCTAAATGGTAAATCTCTGGAGAATTCTTGAGGAAAGTATATGCAGATAACCATTCTTTTACATTAATTGAACACCTAAAAATGTGATTCAACAGGCCTAGGAAGAGTTAGGTATGAAGACATTAGAATATCTTGTTTAAAACACATCAAAGAAATAAAAATGGATGCCTAACCAATTATTAATTAATAGTAATGCTTTTTATGACTTTTATATGACCTCATTTTTTTCTGATGTTGAAAATAGACTTAGGGTGTTTATATTTATGTAACTAAACCAATTTACGATTAAAATAAGTAGTTTGATACTTTTTATGATGCATAACTTGTCAATAAGCATAACTAAAATGGTAAACAATGAGTTCTAGTCTGCTTGTATTATGCCTTTGCAAGTGGACTAGGCATATTAAGCACAATTTTTATGATTTATTTATTGATAACTATTATACCATAGTATTATTTTAATTAATCATTCATAAATTCACTATTTTTCTCACTCATATGTTTAGATAGAATCTAGATGGATTTTTATAAGAAGTAGGCTATAAGGCAAGCAATTGAGAGAGGGGAAAACAAATTTGTAAAATAGTTGGAGAGTTCACTAAACAAATATGAAAATAAAGAACAATTAGAACTGTTTTTAGTTAAAACAATTGTCTGCACAATTGTTGATAGCTGTCCAAATGATTTAACTGGCTAGACACAAAAAATGCAATTACAAATGTGTTAAATGATTTTATGTTCATACAAAAGAAATTTTTTCTCATCAATTTACAAAACTTAAGTTTTTAACAATCACAGATTTGATATTTATTGCAATCTTTTAAATTTTATGTGTTTTCAAAATGATTTAGTTCTCTGCTGCATAGTATGAGTCATTGAAAGATGCAGCACTTTGTTGCAAGAAGCATTTTTACTGTGCTATTACACAGTTAAACTACTATATTTTTTAATCATTTGGCAATGATAACTTAACTAAAGATGAATCCTAACAGTTGAATAAATATGGTGCATTTTGATCTGAAGTAATTATCAGAAAGGGGAGGTTTAGTTAAAGGGTACTACTCTGTTAATATATATGTACAGGGTGTATCAGAATAACGTTTTAAAAATTGGGGGGCAGGGCCGTGCCGTGCTATGATGCAGAGATGCGGCCGCATCAGGCAGCACCGTAATGGGGCAGCATAAGCGGCATTTCAAAGACTTGCATCATACTTAGAAAATCTACGACACGGCCCTGTTTGGGGGATTGTAGAGGATGAAATTTTGAATGTTTTGATAGTCGGTATGCTGAATGAAACAGCAGAATACAGTATTTATGACAAGTTTTATTGACAAAACAGTAGAGTACAATCAAACTGTACGTCGAATCAGTGGCTGCACTACTTTAGAGTAGATGTTTAATGTGACGACCACCAACTTCGTTACATAATGCGCAACGATGGACCATGTTTTGTCCGACTCTCTGTAAGATGCCACGCTTCCCTTTGATTGTATTAAATGCTGTAAAGATGCACTCCGTAAGCTCATGAACTGTTCCTACAGGTGTTGTGTAGACAAGGGACTTTACATAACCCCAGAGGAAGAAGTCAAGAACAATAACATGACATCAATGGACGGAAAGGTAGCTACTAAAGTGAAGGTCAAGCACTTCCTACCACTGTAGAAACTTTATATCACATTTCCGGCTATGGGTTCCTTATATCAAAACGTTCAAAATTTCATCCTCTACAATCACCCAAATTTTTAAAACGTCATTGATACATCCTGTATATACAAAGACACAGAAATCAAAAAGGACTACAGACAATATATATATATTTATATACTGTATATATTTACAAAAAAATTTTTAAAAAGTAATATATACAGTTTGATACATGTTAATTTTATAAATTTATGTAAAAAAATATTGTCGTCATTGAAACTAGTCTGTATCAGAGAGTATACTGTTCAAAAGCAGTTTATTTTTTGCTTGTAAGTGTTGTCATAACTACTAAAAATGATTTTTATTTTTAAAATAGATTGTTTTTTTTTAATCCATTGTTTTGCTAAAAACTAG
This sequence comes from Centruroides sculpturatus, assembly GCF_000671375.1. NCBI lineage: Eukaryota > Metazoa > Arthropoda > Arachnida > Scorpiones > Buthidae > Centruroides > Centruroides sculpturatus. The sequence goes on along the minus strand of NW_019384352.1, from coordinate 482,189 downwards.
AAGTCTTATATATTCAGAAGTCAGAAGAATACAAGAGATTTAAGGAATTACCTCTATTCTGCTTAATGCATAGTATTGCACATTTTACACACATTAATATATCATTAAACACAAAATTGTGTGATTTTTTTTTGAATTAACTTGGTAAAATACAGGGTCTTTCAACATGAATGCTACCATTTTAAATTATTGTAATTATGTTATTATTATCCAAGAATATAATAATATACATTGGAAAACAGTTCAAGTTTTTCGTTTGCCCATTGCAATTTCTTAATTCATGTATTGTACTCACATGACACAAATCCAACTGATATTCAAATTCTTCCTTTGCTTGTTATGGCATATCCACTATAACTCCCCCTCAAACAGCCTCAATTAAGCTGCAGATTACTATAATGTTTGCTATACACTTATCATTGTGCAACTGCAGATTACCTACAGTTTTACAATGACGAGTTATTTCAACATTGCGAACTGCAGAACACCAAATGCCTTCTCTGTTGCAGGATTTCCATTTGTGTTTATGATGCGTCTTAGAGGTTGTAGACAACAAGATATTTGGGATGCAGATTGGAGATGAAATTTGGAGTTACTCTATCGATTACATACTACTTGGATAAGAATTAACATAATTACAGTAATTTAAAATGGTAGCATTTGTTTAGGAAAATCCTGTATTTTGAAAAGGGAAGGAACAAAAGTGGTTCGGATTAAAGTTTGAATTAGCTAGAGTCCACTGTACTTAAGATAAAATATAATTGTTTATAAAAGTTTTATCAGTAATCAATAACCAAATGTGAAGCTATTAGATCATTAGTGGTATATTTTAAAAATTCAATAATAAAGCTTGAATTTTAAAATATTTAAAAGGAATTAAGTATTATACATAGAAAAGAATGTATATTAGAAAAAGTAAGCAAGTGTATAAATTATTTTAATTGAATTATCCTTATTTTTAGTATTAAACTCAATTAAAAACTTAATAATTATAAATCATTATAGATTTTATATATTATTAATATATAAGATAATAAAGATCAATTATTCGTTACTTTGAGGTAATATTTAAGACAAATTATAACAATAATTCTTTAACTGTTTATTGGGAAGTTTGCAAAGATACTTGATACTTTGAAAGATCTTGTTTCCAAACAAAAATATTTGATTAAAAAATAACATTGCATGTATAAGTAGTTGTCTTGCCTGCATGAAACCTTTCATCTTGAATAATTGATGGATAGAACATTACAATAGAAATTATGATATATATTTGGCTTGAAATAAATATTCATGTGTATAATTTAAAATGTTTTCGGATTTTGTGTGCATAGAGTTCTTGAAAAAACTAAATTTTATTTTCGAGAGTTTATAAAAAGAAAGTAATGAATGACATAAATAATGAAAGAAAACTTCACAATTCAGTATTTAAAAATAAATTGTGATGTTTTCGTCCTGTAAAACAATAGTTTCAAATTTTCTATATGGATTTACTATTTTAATTTTTTTAACTCTGAATTAATTATTTATAGTTTTCAATCCCCCCCACTAGTGTTAAGGATTTTTCTTTTATACGATTAAAGAGTACATGCAAGAAATTTAACTGAAAATAAAAAAGTTATGAGGAGTTTCTGGAATAAGTACAATTTTTAGTGACACCTCTCTAGCAGTCATAACACGCTCACTGCCAGTTGATGTGATCTTTGCACGACGTAGAAATATGTCAACTGGCAGCAAACGTGTTAGCATGTGGTGTTTTTTGGATGTTAACCATATAACTAAACACCAACCGTATGCCGAAAATCTATTGGGCTAGTTTAAGGCTAATTACTAAATGAATTACGTAACCAATTTGGCTTTAGACTCTAGAGCCAAATTGGTTACGTAATTCATTTAGTAATTAGCCTTAAACTAGCCCGATAGATTTTCGGCATACGGTTGGTGTTTAGTTACGTTATATATCGGGTTTAGCAATGTTTTTTAACCATATATTTTAGTTTATATTATAGAATTAAATGACTGTTTATTATCTATTATTGAGATCATTTATAAATAGTTTGGATGATGATGTATTAAAAACAAATAAGTCACAGAACTTTAACATCAATAATCTTGGTAGAATAACTTCGTGTAATTTAAACATACTTCATCTCTTGGTACAGAAAAAATAGCTTGCGTCGGCATTTTATAGTAGTAAGAATGATTTAATATCAATAACAAGATAGATTAAAATAAAATAACTTTTTATGTAACTGACAGGAAGTAAATTAAGAAGGAATTTGAAATTGTGCTTAATGAAAATGGCATTCTGTCAACATACAATGATATTTAAGTTTACAGACAATACCTGGTTACAAATTTATACAGGACACACATTGAAGGCTTTCTAATATCTCTAATGACAGGAAGTATTAATGAAGCAATCTTATTTATTAAATTTTCTAAGTAACCAGATTAAAGATTGATGATTTTGATTTATAAGATTGATAGTTTAGAATTTAAATGTTATAATAATTTCTAAGCAATTATGTGTTTACAGTAGTAAATTGTAAGAGAATATTTTAGAACACTTTTCAAACATGAGATGTATCTTTCAATGGAAAAGTAAAGTTGTAAGTTTATCTTTGTTTAAAAACTAAAATAATTCATAAAATTTGTAAAAATATGGAATTTTAATCAGTAAATGGTTAATAGTAAATGGTTTTCTTGCCTAAAGATGAATATTTAGTGACACTAGAACAGGTTCTTGACTGGTGTTCCACAGATTTGTCTGTATTCCACAAAAAGGATTTTGAAGTTTTTATTTCAAATTTATTCAAATGTATTACAACATATTACTTTATTTGTAGACAATTCCACATTTCTAATTTATTTAACACAGTATAGTTTATTAGTTGATTGCTTCATCCTTTCACAAGAATAGTAAACATAGAATTATGTTTTTGAATATGTTGATGCTAGTGTTTCACGTAATGAAGTGTACTAATGATGTTCGATAACAAAGTAGAGAACCATTGAAACTAGAACTAAAGTTTAAATTATGACTTGAGCTAAAACTTACTATCTGTAATATATACAGTATATTATATTCATTACTGTGACAATGATATAGCCCAAAATAGATGTGCCATTATGCCATTATTGGAACAGGTACACATAGCACTTGCCTGCATGGAATGTACTAATGTTTTGCCCCTGTATATCACACTTTTCCTGTTTGCAATAGTTCCAGTTATTTATCTAACTCCATTCATGGAAAGATTTTTGAATTGAAATAACATGACTTTCAGATCAAACCAAAAGTTTATATATAGTTAATCTGGACTTCCTGCTCTTAAGCTTTACATATTGGTCTTGAATTTCATTTATATAACTCCATTCTCAAGATTAAGGAAAGACAGACAGATAAGGAGAGACAGTGGGAATTTATAAATCTACAATTTTTTCAAAATACAGCCCAATAAGAACTCTCCAGTAACAAAGTGGATAAAACTGCCAAACACCAGTAGTCAGTCATACATTTGTGCATGGCAAATGGGCTGGCCATGTGGAGTTTTCTTTGTTTTCTTCATGTTAGTAACACCTAAATAAAGGCCAGCTTTTCATAAGCCTTCCTGGGATGCATCCCCTCTACAGATCATTCACATGTTGCATTGCCATAACCAAATAAATCAAATCAATTTTAATAATTTTTCTATAAATGTGATATTTACGAGAACATACTTAGCTACCACAAAACGTCTCCCATGATTTCATCTCCCCTTATTAACTCATAAACCCATTGCCCCCAAACTTCCTTCACTGATACTGCTTAAAGACGTTCTAACATTCAGCCAAATTAATGTATGTCAGTGATTTCAAAGTACAAAGTAGAGCTCTAAGTCTCTTTCTGTGCTGATGTTTATTTTTCTTATTTATTATCATGTGATATTACTTCATTCAAAATTTCCTATAGTTGTAGTCTGTATAATGTGTACTTTATTTATATGTTAAGTCTTACTATCAAATCCTGTTCCACTATTCTTATGCTACAATTTAAACAAGTCTTATATGAAGTCTTTTGGACATTAAGGTTAGCAACTTTGATCACATGTGGTGGGACATCACAACCTGTCTAACACAGATCACTTCTCAAATATTAATAGTAGACTAGTATTAATTAGTAGTTTTTGACCATTCTCTCTTCCAGGAGAAGATCAACAACTATTTTTGATCTCCTACAACTATTGCTATATACTTTACCACTTAAATTGTGCCATTTCATACCATTTGAGTCTCGTGATAAACGTGACAATGGTAGGCTAAAATAACCAAACTCTTTTTATGGTTTTTGTCTTAATGTTTGTTATATTATAATAATTGATTTATATAAGTATAAATATTACCTTAAATAAGGATTTATCACATCAAGTGACCAATCTAACACATTTTAAATTAAAAATTCTTCATTCCTCTACTGTACACAATTTAAAGAAATTTTAAAATGTGTTTAAGGGTTTATCACATTAAGTGAACAATTAAGATAACCTTTGTAGTTATATAAATCAAATACTATAATATAATACAACTGAATGATTGATTAGAAGTATGAAATAAGCTAGTTTGTTCTTATTTTTTGCATGGGCATTGCCAGGCTTATCTGCTAGTTTGTCTTATAAAATTGAAGTAAAAGTGGAATTAGTTTAATGCAAAAATGGAAAATATTTACGAAATAAGTGTTTATTCTCCATTCTTTTTTGTTATAATGTAATATTAATGTTTATTCTTTTAGACATAAAGAACTTAATTTGTTCAGTTAAAATCAATTTTCGAATAAAACACTTCACACTCACTCACTCACTCTTATATTAAATAATACAAAAATATTATTTACTGAAAGCATCTTTATGAACGTTTATCATTAATTGATATGACTATTAGATTAGTAATAGTACATTACATAATCTAGGTGCACATCAAACATGTACAGTATGTATACATATAAAAACAGATATCGAATTTGTTAACATTTTAATATAAAAATATTAAGATGTTGTTAACACATTTGAGGCCACAGACAATGCATTCGTACCTTTTGTTTAGGCATCATGCTCCACTAGTGGTGTGCCTTCATTGCAAAATGTTGTAACTTAGCTGTGTTAGAGTTTATTCAATCCCATTCTCCATAATGGTATGCCGACAACTTTGCTGTTTTGGCCATCCAGCTGCCCTAAGAATTATGCTTGATCTAGTTGGTAATTTATGATTTTAGAAATTATAAATCATATTATAGCTTCTTGTATTTCAGTTAATATATTACAGTATGATAATTATGTTATCTAATAGCTGCAACTGCAGATTAGATTAGAAAGAAAGCCGATTCGTAATTTTCTATATTACTTAATTGCATAACAATCCTTTTTTATAATTTAAATCAGTTATTTTTTAGAGAATTTTTAACATTTTAACATTTCATTTTGACTACTCCTTTCTATAAAAAGATCCTGGGTTGAAGAAATAACTTTAAAATTAACTGAATATTTTTGGTCAGTCCCATCAAGAAATTTTAAACACAGTGAATAAAGTTCTGAATAGTAATAAACAAGCAAATCAAATATTCTAATTAGCAGTGTCATTCTAATGACTGAGTAGTATCAACAGAGAATATTTTGAACAGTTTCTCTCTAAATAATAATAGGTTTCTACTTGTAATAGTACTTATAAAAAGTCAGATATATTTCAGTTCTATAAATAGGTCAAAAAGGGGAATTACTTCAAATGTGATGTACAGTACATGTGCACACAATTTCTTCTGATTGTCATATCAAAGATTTTTATGTTGATTATAAAACAGCTTGTAAATTTGTATATACAGATGTCTATCTATAATTACAATTTAAAAAATTGCTTGCTAATCATTCTTATATCCGTAATTATACAGAATCAAATGTCACATTTGAATAATCAAGCAATTTTATCAAGTATTAGTCATTGTATATGTTAGTATTCCATTTGACCTCTTTGAATTTCTATGGCTTGTTTGGGAATTCCTAATTTGTTCTTTTTTTCATAAATATTGATAAATCTGAATAACTTGAGTGTTTTTTATTTGCTTTATTTACAAAAAAAACTCCATTATTTTTGTTTTATCTGTACATTAAACAAAACTTTGCTTTGCCATTTAAAAAACAAAAAAGGGAAACGTTTCCTTTACTGTCCTTGGCCTTCAGAAACTACTACCTTTTTATCAAGGTCTACTGAAAAAACAAATCATTGGAAAGTGTTATATAAAACAGAAATAAATTTTTAACATTAACTGGAGGTTATGTAATTTCATAGGATTACAAATATTTACTTCTGTATTCTGCTTTTATATATTGTTTAAGAATTGTTTTCCTACTAATTGTTTATTAAAATTATGTTTTTTTATAACATCTTAGTGTTTATTGGAGCTATGGAGTCTAGGTTGTCTTTACAAATGCTTGGGTAAACCTTTGCTCAAACTGTCATTATTCTGTCTCTTTTTATTCTTTGTTTTAGTTTGCGCAAATGAGTGATCTCTAAGGAAAGATCAAGAGACCCAGATTGAAGGTGACTTTGGCCACGATAGGCCCACCAAGCAGTTCAGTTTCCTAAACACTGGGAGTTTTGGTCCTGGGTTTGCACCTCACCTCACCATGACGGGCTGGCCATGCGGAGTTTTCTGGGTTTTCTCCACGTCTGTATCGCCTGAATAGAGGCCAGTTACCCTAAAAAGACCTCTTGGAAGGTATCCCCCCTACACAGATAACCCAAGTGTTGTGTTGCCATAACTTAATAAAACCAATTAGCCACAATAGCCAATTAAAACTACTTTTCTTGGAATAAAAGTTTTTTAGAAAAATGTTTCACCAGTCAGACCAATAAAAACAGTTTGTATTGGATTTGTATTTGAGCTGCTTTCTTAAATTCTAGATATTATAATCTAGAATTTGGAACATTTGGTATATAAATATTTGAATTTGTATGTGAATATAAAAGAATACATAGTCATTCCTGATAAAGTTTTGATAGCATTATCAATTAATTTCACTTTTGAAATAGGATCTGACCAGCAATAATGTGATTATGGAAATGTAGATCTATAAATGGCAAGAGAAATTGCATCATTTATTCTTCAGTCGTTATTACGTAATGAATTAATAAAATGATGCAATATCATTGTTGTTTGTTATTAAACAAGTTGCGATGGTGCAATTTGTATTAAATAGCATTCTGTATGAAATTAAGTAAATTATGAAAAAACTAAGTAACATATATTATTAAATTACTGGTAAGATTTTTCTCCTCAAAATAATATAAATTTTCTGAAAGAAATTTTATATAGGGCGATTCAAAACATAAGGTACAAACTTTTAGCGCAGCAGAGAACATAAAAACAAACCATATTCACATAAGAATATACAGTAGAGCGTCGATTTTCCGAAAGTCAATCATCCGAAAGAATTCCAGTCGGCAAATTTAAATTTTCGCCAGTGCTGTGGCGCTTCAATCTTTGGCTATGTCTTGGGCTACTCAAATATTTTACGTTTTTGATACTAAATTAACATCTGAAGTATAATTTTTTATTATTTTTATATTTTTCAATATATTTATTTTGTTTGTACAAAATAAAAAAATAATTTTTAACGATACAATAGTCTTTGTTAGGCTTAACATCGACGAAAATTCAACGCGAAGCGACACGCAACGGAGAAAAATTTCGACATCGGATACGTTAAACTATTTTATCGTACATAAATCAGTTATCTGGACAACCCCAGTCCCCAATTGATTCGGAAAATCGACGCTCTACTGTATATTGGAAATGCCATCTTAATGTGCTAGAGGATACATTAAGATTCAGTAATGAACCACACAAATGGTGGAATAAAACTTTATTAGGCCCTCTAGCACATTAAGATGGTGTTTCCGATCATACATTCTTACCTACATAAGTATGGTTTGTTTTTGTTTTCTACCCACCTAAAAGTTTGTACCCTGAGAGTTTTGAATCACCTTTTTGTATGTGATTAATAGTAGTGTTTTTATTATCAGAAAAGTAAATTTTAGAATTACATTTAAATATATAAATTTAAATCTAATTGTAAAAGAATCTCTGTACAATACTTACCATATTTTACCATAATTTTATCTAAATTCTTTTAATTCTTTAAAATTATTATTAACGGGCTCTGCTTATTTTTGTTGTATTGGGGTGGCAATTATTACCGTCCGACATCGCCCATGTTAATAAATAAATAAATAAATGTATCCTGGAAATTTTTTTCTTCTTGTAATTTTGTAAATTTCTTTCAGAAATAATAAATTATTTTTAAAATTATAGACTTCAGACTTTATTAAAGTGTTTTGATAAGAAGTTTCGATGATAAGATATTGTCATAGCAACGGTTTGACTTTCATTTTCTATTCTAAAAATGCAAATAATTTGAAAACATTTAGATTATTAAACAAGGATCTGTATTTTGCAAAGTTTTTTTTTATTAAGGTACAATATTACAAATATAAACCCTAAACCAGATGGTTATATATTAAAGCCAAATGATTTGTTGAATTATATATAGCTGTTACTACTATTATTATTTATTAAATGCTAAGTAATTTGGTACTAGAGACAAGCATTATATGCTATCTCTTGCTAAATTTAATAATTATAATTAATATTTTAATAATTTAAAGGTCCTGAAAGGAAAGAATATGCCTAAAGTGGGAATCAAACCCACAACTTTCATTTACCATGCAGTTGTGTTACCAGTTAAATTACCCAGACCTTTATCAAATCCTCGCTTCCATTCGGAAATTGTTTGGCTTTAACAATGTTAAAAACATTTCAATGTGTGTCACATTAGTGAATTACTAAACATCCGGTCATTGTTCCAAATGCTGCCATGTATGCTGCAACATTAAAATATTTTATAATATAGACCCAAAATGATTATAATTGATGAAGTATATACTTATAAAGATTCAGAAAATATTTTTAAAAAGATATGCATCAAATTTTATGAATATCTTGCTAACTTATAACTTTAATTGCTGTAACCTTCCATTCAATTTCAGTTCTTATATTTTCTTTTTTTCTGTTAATATCCTTGTATTGTAATAAACATATTGTACACTTTAAATTAAAAGTTTTTGATTTAGTAGTTAATTCTATAATTATCAGAAGATTAAACATGTTTTAATATATTTACATTTTATCACATGTTTAAGCTGATACAATATGATAATAGATATGATATGGACTTCACTACTTAATACAGTTTGGAAGAATAGACATTAGAGAGAACAGTGTCGAAATTTTAGCAGAAAAAATATCACAGACACGACCGAGTCCGGCAGTTTTATTGATGCTGATATAACTGGGCAAGATAGGTTATAATAAACATCTCGAAGCCCAATACATTGATACTCAACCAAACAATCACCTTAATGTATCAGGATAATTAATATAGCTCAATCAATTAAGGAGATTATTTAGTTGATAGAGGTTAGGAGAGAGAATATATCATGATGGGCAAGGTACAGAAACAAGGACTAATGATTGTGAAAGTTGATAATTTTATCGTCACAAAAAAAATGCTGATTTTATAAAGACAAATTTATGTTTTAGATATTTTGAAAATTTTTTTAAAAATAATTATTATAATGATTTTTATGTAATAAATACAACTTAACCTGATTCTTTATTCAAATACTAAATGAACAGCCAAATTCTTTATTGGGCTATAAAGCTAAATGCCTAGTAACTATTTAACCTTATGGTTTTGATTTAAAAAAAAAACAGCCATTCATTTGGTTTTATAATAATTTTATTTTAATGTTGAGAGAGTGCAAAATATTTTGTCTTAAGTTTTTTAATTTAAATTAAAAGTTTTTTTTTTCTGAATTTCTGTATGCTTTTCTGTTTTTATCTGTGCTTCTGAATTAAAATTTGACATGGTAAACAGTTCTATTTAAAGATATCCTTTTTACATATATAAGAAACTTTGTTTGTGTTGACTATTTGTCCTTGTTGTGCAGAATTTCTAATTTTTAAATTGATTGAATAAATGATTTTCTAAATTAAAAAAAAAATCACTTATTTAAATTAATTTAAGGTTGAAAAATTAGGAATTGTGCACAACAAGGACAAATAAATGGTCAACACTGAAACTGAGTTTCTGATTAAACATTGATTAATCAATCCACAAAAATTAAGCATTTAATCTAATAACCATTTACTTGTGCAAGGAAACGCGAATATCTATTGATGTATAATATTTTTGGATGTTTTTAAATTTATTTAATAAATATTCTGTAACTAGTATTACATTGAAACTCTAGTTTTTGAAAAATGAATTGAATGTATTGTAGAAAAATTATATTTCCTGTATCAAGTATAATTTCAAACTTTGTTTTTGATATTGATGTTGATTGTCTAACTTAGCTGAAATAAGATAAATCAAGGGGATGATAGACCTAGGTGCAGAATTAGGGTGCAACTATGCAGATATGAATCTAGTTGCGAATGATATAGTTCTTGCAAAGGAAAACCATACACAAGCAAGGAATTTTGCTGGTGAAAGCTAATTTCTTGCTCTTTCATATATCTGATAGGGTTTGATATTTATTGTCTTGCCTCGTGCTGAATACTGTGCAAGCACTTTAGCATGAGTAGAAGATGGCTTCTTGTATCTTTCATCTATTGCATATATAAAAATATTTTTTTCAAACTATAGATATAATATATACATATATAAATTTTGTTTTATTAACAAATTATTAGACTAAGTTCTTCATCCTTTTGCTATTTCAAGAGAGGAGGAACACTGTATTTTCATTTTCTTTGTGTTTTGTTGTTTGGATTACTTCAGAATGAAAAGTTTTTTCCCTTTGCTGGTAGTAAGCATTGTAGTTGAACCATTTTGAGTTTTACTTCTGTACAATGCAATAACTCCTGCTTTCCTGTGACGAGTTCAATGTGAACATGTGACGTCATAATCTCCATGTTACATTCTTCTGTTTGCTCACATTGATATAGTTGTACTGTACTTAATGAGAGTGCGAAATGTCATCACTTCTCGCCACCTATTTTTGCTGACTTGCACATTGCTTGGCAAATTCATTCACTCACATTTGCATAGTTGCACCCTTAGTCTGATTATTCAAGCCCAAAATAATTTATGATTTTTGAATCTGTAACATTGTCAGAAACATCAGGCTTATATTTAATGAAAAGCTCTATGCCACAGAACAGTTAACTGTAACATTATTGTTAACGAAATACAATAAAACATGTATAAACTGGAATCACAATGTACCAAAAATTTTTTCTGTTTTGACAGGTTTTAGTATTTTCTATCTTTAAACTATAATAGGTTTGTATGTAATAGAAATATCATTTTTACTTAGTTTGTTAGAGTGAAACCTAACAAACTAAAACAGAATGTGAGTAAAACACAAACCTGCCTAAATTACTGGAACGGTGTTTTGAAACAGTGCTTTTATCTATGTTAAAAAACCTGCCAAACTGGAAAAAACATCTGGTATCATGCAATTTTAGTTTACACTGGTTTTACTGTACTAGGTTTAATCCAAAGTGATCCAATCCTAAAGATGGGAGTATTTGAATGCAAGAATTGAGAACTGTTTGACTCTATAAGGTTCTACATAAGTTCTCAGGAACAATGAGGTATTAAAGTCTCTCTAAGATGCAATCCTTATGAGCTTGTGCAACAGTAAATAAACATGCTAATTTGGGTGCAAAAAATTAGCATTGTGCTCTGCCATTGGAGGTTCTAACCTTGTAGTTAGTGTTACCACCTGTCCAGTTTTCACCCGGACAGTCTGGGAATTGACTCACTGTCCGGGTGAACTATTAATTTTGTCCAGGAATTTTGTAGAAATTGTAAAATTACGATGAAAGAAAGTTCTTGCAGATATTATTACAAATTACGCTATTTTAACAATGAAAGAACTCACACTCACTGAAACTTATCTGCAATTCTGCCATGTTAGTCTATTACACTGACGTGTGGTGCACAACCTGTTGAGTTTTTTTTTCTATTTTGCATGTACTATCGTACACTTCTCCAATATCCAATAGAACTAAGTCATCTGTACCTGTTCTTTCTTAATTTAGGTTACTTAAGTTACTCCTATGCAAGTCCCTAACTGTAACTGATTTAGAACCAGCATGTACCTTCACATTTATCCTTCACATTGTAAAATGACATTGCGCATGTGTCAAGAACTTCTGTTCGAACAAACCTGACCTGCCGTCCAAGTCAGTGATTTTGAAAAGGTGGCAATACTACTAGTAGTAATAGAGACAAAGTTGTTCTGTGATCAGACAAAAAATTAACACACGTAAACTGGAAAGATATACTACACAGAACACTTAACACCTCAATACTACTTCCAGCTGTCAAAAGATTTTAATATTCTAACGTTTTCGGCCGTCTTTTAGAGGCCCTCTTCAGGATGAAACATTAAAAAACAGTTCTATCTTTTGAAGGATTCTAATAATCGAATACAGCTGTGTTCCGAACTTTTAAATATTTAAACGATGCGTAAGATATAAAAATCGTTACGCTTACAAGACAAAAAATTATTTTAAAATAACGCTATACATAAATTATTATTGTAGAGTTGTGAAAATTAGCGCTATGTAAACACTGCTATACATTAAATATTATTAAATAGTTGTGAAAATTAGCGTGATGTAAACGCTCTGATTTCTTATACATAGCAGAAAGATTAAAAATAATTAAACTTCCGATTATTGTTGTGCCTTGTGGCAATGTAAATAATATTTCCACGATTGTGGAATCGGAATATAATCGGAGTTAATGCAGCTTCCCTTTATGGTTTCTCTATAAATCTCAATAGCCTCCAACGAGCGTAAGTCGTGTCGGTCAAAGGCCCTATGTAAAAGAGTAGCCTCATCCCAACATGGGGAAACCCCGNGGGACTATTGATACACAGCAAAAACGGGTGATTGTACCTTACGAACCATCCCTTCATCGAATTTTTAGTAAAATCGCTAAGGAAGTGAATGTGCGCTTAACATATAAGAGAAAGCAGAATATTTTCCGACTTTTATCTAATGCTAAGGACAAGTCCGATGACAAAAAAGCGCCGGGGGTGTACCGTATACCTTTGAATGACGAACGTTTCAATCGTCGGATAACATACATTGGATCCACATACAGATCCCTGGAGGCTAGGATACGGGACCACAAATATGATGTGTCGAAGCAGAAGTATAATACGGCTCTAGCACGGTATGCTACCGAGCCCGGGGTTTCCCCATGTTGGGATGAGGCTACTCTTTTACATAGGGCCTTTGACCGACACGACTTACGCTCGTTGGAGGCTATTGAGATTTATAGAGAAACCATAAAGGGAAGCTGCATTAACTCCGATTATATTCCGATTCCACAATCGTGGAAATATTATTTACATTGCCACAAGGCACAACAATAATCGGAAGTTTAATTATTTTTAATCTTTCTGCTATGTATAAGAAATCAGAGCGTTTACATCACGCTAATTTTCACAACTATTTAATAATATTTAATGTATAGCAGTGTTTACATAGCGCTAATTTTCACAACTCTACAATAATAATTTATGTATAGCGTTATTTTAAAATAATTTTTTGTCTTGTAAGCGTAACGATTTTTATATCTTACGCATCGTTTAAATATTTAAAAGTTCGGAACACAGCTGTATTCGATTATTAGAATCCTTCAAAAGATAGAACTGTTTTTTAATGTTTCATCCTGAAGAGGGCCTCTAAAAGACGGCCGAAAACGTTAGAATATTAAAATCTTTTGACAGCTGGAAGTAGTATTGAGGTGTTAAGTGTTCTGTGTTGTTCTGTGATCTAACTTCTTGAGGAATTTTAATATTCTAATTAATTTATTTGAACATATTGATAATTACAGAGACTAATAAACTTGTTTTGGAATGTTTGGTTTAATTGAATAGAACTGTTTTCGAGTACTTACTCAATTTTTGAAAGTTCTTTATTCTTAAAAATATTTGATTTTTGTCTCTGGTTAATTCCAGCAAAGACTTTTTATTAAAATGTGGGTCCATCCTTGTCACATGACCTTTGTTTCCTGAAAAAGTTTGAAATATTCTCGAAATACGGTTTACACTCTGCAGTGACTGTTATATCTGGAGGCAATTTTTATTTATTTTTCTACAAGTGGAATTTTAATATTCTATTTTATTCAAATTAAGTTTCCTTTTTACCTAAAAATCTCTTCCATTTCTGCATTAGACAGGTTTCATACTTGTAGCAAAATTTAATTAACATAGAAAATAGCTCACTTTCAAAGCTCTTCTATTTTAAACTTTATATTTTTAAAATTTGATAGTAACTTTTCATTTAATGGGCTATTAACTTTACCAATTTTTCAGTTATTTGTATATTAAAAACAGGTGTTTTATCAGTTAATCTGAGACAGATTATATTCAAATGTGTTTACTTATTTAGAAGTTGTTTATACATGTCAAAAAGTTAAATTTACTTCAAATATTCTAAATGGTATATTCAATATAAATATAATTTCCAGTTGTGCATGTTTTTTTAAAGTCTTCAGTTTGATCTTTGATGTTTGACTACTGCAATTGTTAGTGATTTAGTCGTGAATCGGATACAATGAAGTCATTAACAATTTTAGCTAATAAATAACTAATTAGTCATCCTATTTAGATCTGATAGGATTATCATCTTGATCAGTTAACATGTGTCCACGTTATACAGGTTCATATCTTTTTATCTTTAGATATATGGTTTAATACTACGTTTTTATAGTATTAACCATATATTAGTATTTAGTTTTTTACAATTTACGAATTTATAGATGGCCCCAACAAATATAATCGAACATCTAAGCACAAGGAGAATGTTTATTCTCGTCCAGAACCAGCCAGAAGACCGAACCCTCAACGCAATCGGAACGCTTACGACAAGAGACCTCGTTCTAGGAGTGGGTATGCTACAGATAGAGACAGGAGTGAGGTGAGGAAACATGCATCATATTTTGCAACCGTGACATTCAAGTTGTTGTTAACGAAGTCTATTTAATGTTAAGGTAGCACAGATTGAAAAGTTTGAAGCGATTTCTGCTATCAAACAAGGAAGCAAAAAGCTTAGCCTGAATCATTTGCTGAACTTTACTATTACTCCCCCAAGAGTTGCAAATGAATATAGGTCTGGAAGTTGGCAAGGTGGTAGAAATGTAAGAAAGCAAAAATTGCCAAAGTATAACAAAGAACAGTTCCTACAGGCCAAGTATGCTTAGGTTATGATTATTTTTTTTTTATTGACATAAAACATAAATTACATATAATTCTTTCTTTTAGTTGTCAGTTTGTTGTAAAGGAGGAGGGGGATTATTCAAATCATGCAGAAGATCCAGATAAACTTGTGGATTGGGATTTAGTGGAGGAGATTGTAAGCTCTTGAATTAAAAAATGTGTATTTGTCGTCATTTCTATATATATTAAGAATTAATTTTTGTATTCTCTAAATTAGCATTTACCCAGTCATCAAGTACCTTCGTGTCCAATTTGTCTGTATCCACCTGTAGCTGCAAAAATTACTAGATGCGGCCATATCTACTGTTGGGCTTGTCTTTTACACTATTTATCGCTCAGCGATAAAACTTGGAGAAAATGCCCTATTTGTTACGAGGCTGTTTACAAAAATGATCTTAAAAGGTAAGCAAAACTTTTCAAATTTATAAAGTAACTAATTTAATTTATAATCTAATTATAGATAAGAGAGATGAAAAAACGTATTCTCAGTTAGGTCATAAAACTTCTGTAAGAAACAGTACAAAGATGTTCTTTCCTGTTGCATGTGATATGTTTTGAGAATTTGGCACAAGTGGGATTTTTCTCATGCAAATTATCGTTTTTTACGTAATGTTGAAAGGGTACCTCTCATTTCTGGCACTTCAGTAGCATGCACATGATCCTTGACATGTCTATAAAGAAAACAGTTCAGAGATATGTCAGTTGATTGGTTGCACCAAGAAATGCAGGCCATGGGAATCTAGACCATGCAGCTGTGTAGGTCTAGATTGTCACTGTGCAACCCTTTCAAGTGTATGAACATGAGATTGAGTATTGATCAACATTCTTCAACACATATCTGAACAAGTGGATTTTACATAACAGTTTAAAACTAAGAGAACACACTATATTGTAATTATTAAATAAAAATGTTTAATTGGTGATTTTCATTAAACTGAGTTGGTATATTATCTGATTTTTACTTTTCTACAATTTATTAAAATTAAACAAGTATTGTTAGAGAATTTAAAACATGGGGTATATATACAATAGAATGTTTGTTCTAATTTTATGCAGATTAAAATTACTACTGGATTATCAGTTTTGAGAGAGGCAAATTTAGTAAATTACTTTCTTCTGTCGTATTCATTCAGTGGTATTTTCAAAATTGATTTTAACTTTTTATACTATTTTTATGATGTTTAAAGTTGGCTCCACGCATTCAGCATTTGCCGAATATCGAGTAGTGTGGATGATTTACTCGACTAATATTCGGTATTTCCCATTCCTTGTTGGGTCCCATTGATTGTGCGTAATCAGAAACCAACTTTGCGTTGAATTTTCATCGATGTTAAGCCTAACAAATTTTTTTTAAATAATAATCGTCGCTATTGTATCGTTAAAAAATTATTTTTAAATTATTTTATTGCCCACAAAACAACCAACCACTCATAATTAGAAAATTAAGTCTCGTTTAAATACTGGCCTCCCTTCTATGGTCGAGCCGATGTTGCCAGCTAAAACACGCAAAAATTTAACAAAAATAATATTAAAGTAGCCAAGACATAGCCAAATATTGTAGTGCCACATCACTAGCGGACATTTGAAATTTGCCTACTAGAATGGTCGGTTAACCGATGTGACGGTTAATCGGGGGTCGGATAATCGATGCTCTACTGTATTTAAATTATAAGCATTGAAATTCAAATATTTATCTACAGTTCCACAAAAAATTTTGTATCAATTTTTAGATATGTTAACCTAAAATTAATTTGCAAAATTTTTTTCAAAAAATTAAATTTTCTTTTTGAGTATATTCTTATCCATAATTATGTGAACAAACTATAAATTCTACATTCAAGCTTTTCAGAATTTTCTGAACTTTTGTTTGTTAGAAAATACTTGGGCATGAGAAATCGCTTGGCTTTCAACAGGAATTGCATTGCATTAGTCTTTTGGTCAACGTTGTGACTGGCTTTGATCACTTTCATAAGCATCTGTACTAACCGAAACTTTCCTCCTCAGCCTCTTGTCATTTATGTAGATCTACCGAGGAGACTCATCTACATCTAGTTTGTGGAGTACAGATCTTTGATCAGGCAGACACATTCGTCCAGGTTCCACTTTGTTGAGCCCTTGTGAGTCTCTTGGCTTTCTTTTGGAAGGCTGCTATTTTTAACAAGATGGGACTTCTAAAGTAATCTCTTGCAGGATGCACAATAGACCTTATAGATCAAAGTACAGTACATTTAGCCTATTGGCTTCCCTTCCTGCTTGCATAATAACAATGAATAATAACATTTGAAAATATTTGTTTAAATATTAGCATAAACTAGTGTTTGTATTAAGATCAGTATGAAAAAAATTATTCAAATAATGTATTCTTTATCTAATTTTATAAATAAACAATTTCTTAAAACTGTCGTTTAAGACATATCATAAATTGACAAATAGTAAATAAACTGATCAAACAAACAAATCATTAGAAATTTTGAACTTCCAAATGGAACAAATCTAAATTCACAAATATTAAATATCAGTACTTCTAAAACTTCTATCTAAAGTATCTAAAACTTCAATATGTAATTTCAAATATTCAAATCTATGAATATTTATTTTAAAATGTATTCAATTATTTATAACTTGGAATGTTATTTGCTTTATTATTATGGTGGATTGATCTTACTTGGCTTATATACCAGTGCTTAATACTATTCCAGACCAGGATCAAGATGTAATTACAGCTGATTGTTCATGTATCTGTGTTTAACAATTTCTTAACAACATAGTACATTTAGTATGGCAGAAAACTGCCATGCTAAACATTAAAAATTATGACAGGAAAATAATAAATTTTTGTCTAAATTTTAACTGTTACCATTTTAAAGAATTTTTGTGAATTTTTGCTTAATTTTGTGTTTAAATTTTATTTTTGATTTTATAAAATATCAATTTATTATACTTCAATTAAAATTCAATAGTGTTGTATCAACATCTAAAACAACTTACTCTGTCGGAGACAACATCACTATGTGTCTTATGAAGCGTAAACGTGGATCCGTCATTTCTAAGCCTGCCAATCGGTTCTCGATATCAGAAAATCCAATTTCTCTCAACGATGGTAAGTGTGCACTTTTAGTACATATGAAATTTATTATCAGCTTTTAAATTGTTAACGTAGTAGTAATTTTTTCATAAAGAAGCGAGCTGTTTCCAAAAATTACTTACTGTGTCAAGAGGCGATGTTGAAAAGATTATAAATAGAGAATTTAACGAACTGAGGACTCAGTTGTTAAAGGATAAAGATGTCCCGGAAGCATGTTTTCTGGAATCTGCACTTGAGGTAATATTCATTATTTAAATTTTAAAAAATCACGTAAGAGTGATAATTTTGTTTTATAAAACTAATATATTTTATTGTGTGTGATTTGCACTTAAGTTACTGGATGAAAGGAAGCAATCGGTGATGTATACTGAGGTGATTGAAAAGGACGTGTTTGAATATCTTACATTGGATGATAAATCTGAAACTTTATCAAATACATTAAATTACAATTTTCAAGTTGATAATCATCAGGTATGCTTACAAGCTTTCTAACTTCTTTGTATTGATTACTTAGATGTTTCAAATTGGAATCAGTATGTACCAAATCAAGTTGAAACTATACGTAATGTCGTTTTCATTTTTGCAACATGAAGATAGTCTAGAAAAAGCATTCTGGTTTTAAGAAATATCATTTGTGAAAAATCAGTTGCATTTCATAATATTTCATATTAAATATTTTCAAGATTTTTATAAATTTTTATTATTTCAGTTAGGAATATATCAGCGAATTAAGTAGCTTGACACTTAATTTATGAGCTTTTTAATTTATTGGTGTAATTTTGGTAGTTTGTCTGTATAAGAAAATGAACATGAACCAAACTTGTCTATAATGGAACCCCAAGGAACTAAATGGCTCCTCCATAGTAGATTGGTGTCCACTACATATAGGTATCCCTTATTTAATGCAATTTAATAAATTTCTTGATGTAACTGTGTATATCAAAATTGCATTAATCAAATACAGTTGTACCTCAGTACTCGACTGAACAATCACCACCCACTAGAACAAACTTTTGGTGAATAACAAATATTTTTATTTTAACTTTAAGTTTTCATTCATCTGTAAAAAAAATTCTCTAATATAAAAATGAGTAACCAGTTTAAAAATAAAATAAAAGCTTACGGCTGCATACTTTCATTCAACAAAATTATACTCAATTCAGTTGTTTTTTCATAAGTGAAAGAAACAAACTGCATGTGGAACACAATGATCAGCATGATTTACAGCCATTTCAAGTGGATGTAATGTTTCAACAATGTGTGTATGCAACATACTAAGATTTGTTGCAAATTTACATGTTGTTGTTCATCAATCTTTAACAATTTCTTCCCACAATTTCTCTTCAACAGCTTGTATGTTTTGTATCCTTTAGTTCAAAATTTCCCAAACGAAACTTTCAAAACCACTGACACATTTAGAGTTCAGAAGCTTCTTCCTCATACACGGTACAAGTATTTTTTACTATTTGTATAGCATGATATCCTTCATGAAACTTAAAAAGCATCCATAATATTCCCGATGTGCATTTTACCTGCAGACATTTTGACTTGATTTTATTCAAACAAAATGTGGTGTAAAAAATTTAAAATAAGCTTCAAAAACAAAGAATACAATTTCACATCAGAAATAATGTGTTGTAATTATAAGTTGTGAAATTTAACACCTATTTATGTTAATAAAAGTATCTAAAAACTTTGTTGAAATCTCAATAAAATTACTGTAATACAGTAGTTATATTTTGCTATTCTGTTTGCATGTGTAATTTTTTACTTTTTTATGATTTATATAATACGTGCTAGGCTTGTAATCTTGTTAAATTTGTGTTAAATTGATAAAGATACCGATTTTTCTGTATACGGCCCAAATTTCCTTTTTGTTTCCGCATTGGACAGGTTCCATTATAGACAGGTCTGACTGTATAAATCTCTAAAATTAATAGAATCATTGAAATAATTGTTTGCTTTAAATTCTTGAAAAAATAGCAGAAAATTTCATTAATAATCATTTATTTTCAAAATGTAATATTCTATCAAAAAAGGAGGTACAAGAAATAAAAACATTTCTAAAAATGCTTTTCAGCCATAAAACTTCTGATTTAAGTTTCAATGAATATTGAATCTTTCTTTTTTCTTTTTATAAGAATAATAATCTCAGAAAAGTTGGCATAATAATGTTCTCAGTAAAAAATATAACTTGTTATTTTGATTTGTAATAAAAAACTCTATGCTTAATATCCAACATCAGTAATCCTGTATTCAGTATTTAAATTTTTCAAAACTATGTCATTAAATTGAAAAAAGATAAAGTAAAACTAGTTTCGTTAGTTAATTTAACAAAGTAATAAACCTTTTAACAGTGAGTAAAGCTGGAGAAACACTAACATTTTTGATGGACCATCTTTGCATTTGAAGATTGCCCTTTAACAGGACTGAAAATGTATTTTTCTAACCGTACTCTGTTGTTAAAGGAAAACTAAAAATTAAGCAAAGTTTGATCTACTGAATATCAAGTATTTATTGCAAGTAGACCATGTGGCACTTTATGCATTGACAAGACATTTTCAACACAACAGTATAATATATTCTTGTCTATAGTCATTGAAAAATAGATATGAGAGTTGGAAATAGAGCTTATAATACTGTTTTAGAAATTTAACTAAAAAAAAAAATTCCATTATAACTGTTTGTTCTCTTCAAATTTTTTCTTTTAATATACTGTTATGAGTCAATCTGATTACTGTATTATCATACTAAGACCTAAAATATTGACTAATAAGTAATTATCATCAAATTACATATTTCTGAACAATAAATATAGTTTAGATAAATCTATTAAAATTCACACCAAAGGTGTTAAGGAGCGTTTTAAAGAACATTTTATTTCCAGCTAGTGCTTCCGATGTATATATGAATGTCGTCCTCAGGCAGTAATTAAAAATGAACAGATTTTGAACTGGTTTTAATTTAAATAATAACAGTATTGGCCGTTTGGAACATAAAATAACATTTTTTTAAACTTACTTACTTATTAATTTGAAATGTGTAACATCATGCATGTGTCTTAACACACACAGAATTCGGTAAAAGCATTGATTGTTTGGAACAACAACCATAAGAATAAGTAAAATTAAACATTAACTTGAAACACGTGTAACATTGACATACATGTGTCTTAACTCACAGTGAAGATTGGGGTAGATGCAGAACTAATGTTGATGTTTTTTAAATGTTTGTACAAACTAATCCAAACCTTGGGAAATTTGAGGATGGGGGCGTTGCAACATTCTTTTGATGTGGCAGGGCACGGAGGACTCTTTCCTGGCATTAGAACAATATCTTGCCAGTGTATACTCATTCATCAATTTCACCTTAAAAAAAGAAATTGGGGGAAAATCACCCTTTTAGACCTGCGCATCTCCAAACCCCAGGGAAATTTGGTGTTCTCTGTCTTCCACAAGTTTGGTAATATTCTCCCATAATACCCATCGTGGCCTACCAGCCACAACAGTATGTTAACACAGTCATAGCCCCCGTAATCAGGTCCTTTTTAGTACCTTTCACACAATACCTTATCAACATTGACTAGAGACCATGCACACTGCTGTGTGGGTTGTATTTGGCAGTCCCTCTTCTCTGCTACTACTTTGCTCTGGCCAAGGGACTGGACGGTACTCCATCCTTCCCTCCCATTTTGTGGCCTCCTGACTGCCCAGATTTGCTGGATATTTAGGCAAAATGCATTTCTCTAACCCATAGTCCCATGCCCAAGTTTGACAAGACTTGTGTAATGACAGGGATGCGGTTTCCATCCTGGAAAAATCAGGTGTATATTCCATTCCCTTACAAAACACAATATCAGGACTATACACCTGCTATATAGGCGCAACCACCAGAATGCTGGCCAACCGCCTATCTGACCACTTAACATTTTGTCACGGTGGGAAATTGTGATACCGAACTATTCAAGTTGGTAGTGCAGCACCATCACACGCCACTTTGGAACCAGGTGATGCTACTCAGGCATTGAGGAAGGGGACCTTGAGTGGGCCCTCCTCACCACGCTGTTCTCTCCTTGCAACTCCACCACCTTCGAATTGCCCGAGGTTTAGATTAGTTTGTACAAGCATTTAAAAAACATCAACATTAGTTCTGAATATACCCCACCTTCACTGTGAGTTAAGGCGCATGTGCAGCGATGTTGTGTGTGTTTCAAGTTAATGTTTAATTTTACTTGTTCTTATGGCTGTTGTTCCAAATGAATAATGCATTTACCCGCATTCTATGTGTGTTAAGGTGCATACGTGTCGAATTTTACGCATTTCAAATGTTTTAAACTTACTTATTCCTAATGTTATGTTCCAAATAGCCAATGCCGTTATTGTTTAAATTAAAATCCCATTTGAAATCTGTTTGTTTTTAATTACTGCCTGAGGATGACGTTCATATCTACGTCGAAAGTGCTAGCCAGAAATAAAATGCTCCTTAATGCCTTTTGGTGTGAATTTTCACTTGAGTTAGAACAATTGTTGGCGTGACATCCACAGTTTGTATATAAATCCATTATTTTTAAGTCATTCTAAATAATCATTTCCTGTTTTACTCTGTTATAATTAACACAATAGTAGTGTTGGTTAGTTCATTATCAAAATGTTCAACTGATTAATACGATTGTAATGGTTTTGGTATTTAAGGATAATAAAATGACTCCAAATACTGTATTTAATTATACATTAAAGAGAATAATTTCCTCAAAGAATAATTCTAAATTTAGACTATTTTAACATGTTTTCATCCTCTATAAAATATCTTGCTTTATCATTATCTGTCTACAGTTAAGGATCCCATAAAATCAGGAATAAATTTTCAGTTTCAATTAAAATGGCAGACTGTATTTTTACATTTAAAAAAATGTAAAGAAACTAAAGTCTTCATACTTCCATGTTTTACTGAAACTATGTTTTTTTTTTTTTTTTAATTATTGGCTCATCACAAAAGGATATTTTTAACTGTTTTACATAATTTTAGAGATGCAGCATCTAATAAAAGATTGTGTCTGTATAGGAATACTCTATTCCTGGTGATCTGATATGAAGTGTGAAGACGTTTTAGTTTCTTCTATATATTTTTACATTTTGTTGAACATTTTTAAAGTTATCCAACTCGTATCTATAAACCTTTTTACCGGTGCACGTATCATCACACTCTACAACAGTTACAAACGTTTTCGAACCGTTACGGTTCTTCTTCAGGTAACGATCCCTAACTTAAAGAATTGTATTTGTTCTATAAATTAGAAACAGAAATGGTTTAATTTTAAATATTCATGTATATTTACTCAAAAGACACATTTGAAGATCAAATTTTTCTTCCTTATATTTAAGAATTTATTTTTGTAGATTGAAACTATGATGGATCCTTTTGGTGATGAAGAACATGAAGATAATTATTATTCACGATCTGAAAATGCTAACAAATATTGTGAGTGAATGAGTTTCTCAAAATGATAAAAACTTTCCGTAATGTAATATCTAAGTTTATTTCGACAGCTTCAGCTTTAAATGAAGAACAGACAAGCAGCTCCGTTGACGAAAACGTAACTTCAGATATAAATTTTTCAGAAACTTCTGCAATACCTTCAAGTTCCCCCAAAAATAATTTGCAAAAACAAGTAAAAAACCAAGGAAAAGATTATTATTATTTTTATCAGGGTAACTATCTTAAACTTGTATCAACTTTGGTTTTGGATGAATTAAATGTTTACAAATATTTAAATGTTATTCAAATAACAGCAATCGACGGCCAACATATTTATTTAAATGCTCTTAACGTACAAATGCTCGTAC
>NW_019384352.1:431124-457810 GCF_000671375.1 Centruroides sculpturatus | reverse complement strand
ACTACGCCGGAAGTGACGCCACGCCGCCAATTAATAAATTTTAGAAAAATAACATTAATAATTTTTAAAGCGCAAATTTATGATTAATAATACTCGCAATAAAACAATAATAATTTATAAGTTATAAGAAGACGTTAAAATTTCGTTAAGTCGCGTGACAGACGACCAAAATCGCATTTGACTAAAAGCAGTCCTCCATTTTGAATGAATGAATAACACACAAAATGAAAAGTTTTCATTATCGTTACGAATGGCTTCGATTGGATGCGATAGGATTTTAATTAAGTTTAAATAGAGTCAGGTGAGTTTGTTCGGTGTCCGAATTGATTAAAAATATTTAAAAAAGCTTAAATTAAGTCACGCGAAATCAATAATAACTCTTAACTCCATAAATTATTCATTTGTTTACATTGATTTTAATGGGTTAAACTTGAGAATTTCTGCCATTATGGGGAATTAGTGCCTTCCTTTTTGAATTAATTTAGGTAAATACACTTAATTTCCATGAGTAAAATCATTAATTTGTTGTTTACAGGATGATTAGAGCAGTATTAAATGAAATTTTATTTAATGTGTTATACAATACCCAAATATCATTCATAATAATAATACACTGTACATTATTTGTCCTAAGTACATTGATGATGATGATGATGCTTGAGCATTAAAATATATCTTAAACAATTATGTGTATTACTTTGGATGATGAGGATGTTGAGTGAGCATCAAAATAATATATCATAGACAATGATGTGTATTATTTTGGAGGACGAGGATGAGGATGATTAAATTTCAAAATAATATATCTTAAACAATTATGTGTGTTACTTTGGATGTTGAGGATGATGATTGAGCATCAAAATAAATATTACACAATGTGTATTATTTTTGATGGTGAGGGTGATGATGCATGAGCATCAAAATAAATATCTTAGATGATAGTGTGTGTTATTTTGGATGATGATGATGATGATGCTTTTTTTGGTATTGTGACTACAAGATGAATCCAAGTTTTATTTTTAGATTTTCTGACAATTTTTTCCCGTAGAAGTTACTTTTAATTAACTTGCGTTTATAAATATATAAACAAATAATCGGAATGTAACTTCTACCAATTTTTTTTTTTTTGTGTTGAGTCTTATGCAATGCTTTAACTGATGACTTTTAACTTTGTCTTTTGTATGATTTTGTACCATTTATATAATATATTATGGTGATGCATCAAAAATCTTGAATAATTGGGGATGGACCATATTCGGATTTTCAAATATACGCGCGTAAATGGGCATTTCAAGTGTGCTATAATCTCTGAATAAACTGTAAATCAAGTTATGTTCTAAACTCAAACCGGTATTTACAAAGGAATGTAGGAATACAGTGGGTGATCGGTTAACGAACATAATCCGTTCCAAGACTTTGTTCGCTATCCGAATTGTTCATTAACCAATTATCGATTTACCATAGGTTTTAATGGGAATTTAATTAATTCGTTCTGGAGACTCCCCAAAATAAAAAATATAGGCTATACTTTCTTACTACGTTTATTTATATGAAATAATAAAAATACATACGTACACAGTCTTGCGTTAAACTAAAGAAACATGACTAATAAGTCATGTTTTTTCAGTTTGAAAGGGTTAAAGAATCTGTCTAATGTCGATTGCTTTTCTCTCTTCTTCAGGATTTTTCGTAAGTAATTAATAGCATTGCAATTGTAGAAATCCCCAAGCCTCAACCTGGTTTGGATGCCATTTTAAGATCGTTGTTCTGACATCATCCCACTTCTTTACAAGATCTTTAATAGCAGATATCGGCATAAGTCCGCATTTTCAGAAGAAAACATATCTCGCCGAGTTTCTTGGTGTTCTTCATTCAAGAGTTCTTGGCGTTCTTCTGTCGTCAGATCCGTTTAAGGTTCCATTACGAACTCTTCGATGTTCTTTATTTCTCATATGTGATTTTTGTTACTCCTTTAGCTGCTTGAGTCTTCTTGATTATACAGTATTTTTCTTAAAAAANTTAGATATGTTAACCTAAAATTAATTTGCAAAATTTTTTTCAAAAAATTAAATTTTCTTTTTGAGTATATTCTTATCCATAATTATGTGAACAAACTATAAATTCTACATTCAAGCTTTTCAGAATTTTCTGAACTTTTGTTTGTTAGAAAATACTTGGGCATGAGAAATCGCTTGGCTTTCAACAGGAATTGCATTGCATTAGTCTTTTGGTCAACGTTGTGACTGGCTTTGATCACTTTCATAAGCATCTGTACTAACCGAAACTTTCCTCCTCAGCCTCTTGTCATTTATGTAGATCTACCGAGGAGACTCATCTACATCTAGTTTGTGGAGTACAGATCTTTGATCAGGCAGACACATTCGTCCAGGTTCCACTTTGTTGAGCCCTTGTGAGTCTCTTGGCTTTCTTTTGGAAGGCTGCTATTTTTAACAAGATGGGACTTCTAAAGTAATCTCTTGCAGGATGCACAATAGACCTTATAGATCAAAGTACAGTACATTTAGCCTATTGGCTTCCCTTCCTGCTTGCATAATAACAATGAATAATAACATTTGAAAATATTTGTTTAAATATTAGCATAAACTAGTGTTTGTATTAAGATCAGTATGAAAAAAATTATTCAAATAATGTATTCTTTATCTAATTTTATAAATAAACAATTTCTTAAAACTGTCGTTTAAGACATATCATAAATTGACAAATAGTAAATAAACTGATCAAACAAACAAATCATTAGAAATTTTGAACTTCCAAATGGAACAAATCTAAATTCACAAATATTAAATATCAGTACTTCTAAAACTTCTATCTAAAGTATCTAAAACTTCAATATGTAATTTCAAATATTCAAATCTATGAATATTTATTTTAAAATGTATTCAATTATTTATAACTTGGAATGTTATTTGCTTTATTATTATGGTGGATTGATCTTACTTGGCTTATATACCAGTGCTTAATACTATTCCAGACCAGGATCAAGATGTAATTACAGCTGATTGTTCATGTATCTGTGTTTAACAATTTCTTAACAACATAGTACATTTAGTATGGCAGAAAACTGCCATGCTAAACATTAAAAATTATGACAGGAAAATAATAAATTTTTGTCTAAATTTTAACTGTTACCATTTTAAAGAATTTTTGTGAATTTTTGCTTAATTTTGTGTTTAAATTTTATTTTTGATTTTATAAAATATCAATTTATTATACTTCAATTAAAATTCAATAGTGTTGTATCAACATCTAAAACAACTTACTCTGTCGGAGACAACATCACTATGTGTCTTATGAAGCGTAAACGTGGATCCGTCATTTCTAAGCCTGCCAATCGGTTCTCGATATCAGAAAATCCAATTTCTCTCAACGATGGTAAGTGTGCACTTTTAGTACATATGAAATTTATTATCAGCTTTTAAATTGTTAACGTAGTAGTAATTTTTTCATAAAGAAGCGAGCTGTTTCCAAAAATTACTTACTGTGTCAAGAGGCGATGTTGAAAAGATTATAAATAGAGAATTTAACGAACTGAGGACTCAGTTGTTAAAGGATAAAGATGTCCCGGAAGCATGTTTTCTGGAATCTGCACTTGAGGTAATATTCATTATTTAAATTTTAAAAAATCACGTAAGAGTGATAATTTTGTTTTATAAAACTAATATATTTTATTGTGTGTGATTTGCACTTAAGTTACTGGATGAAAGGAAGCAATCGGTGATGTATACTGAGGTGATTGAAAAGGACGTGTTTGAATATCTTACATTGGATGATAAATCTGAAACTTTATCAAATACATTAAATTACAATTTTCAAGTTGATAATCATCAGGTATGCTTACAAGCTTTCTAACTTCTTTGTATTGATTACTTAGATGTTTCAAATTGGAATCAGTATGTACCAAATCAAGTTGAAACTATACGTAATGTCGTTTTCATTTTTGCAACATGAAGATAGTCTAGAAAAAGCATTCTGGTTTTAAGAAATATCATTTGTGAAAAATCAGTTGCATTTCATAATATTTCATATTAAATATTTTCAAGATTTTTATAAATTTTTATTATTTCAGTTAGGAATATATCAGCGAATTAAGTAGCTTGACACTTAATTTATGAGCTTTTTAATTTATTGGTGTAATTTTGGTAGTTTGTCTGTATAAGAAAATGAACATGAACCAAACTTGTCTATAATGGAACCCCAAGGAACTAAATGGCTCCTCCATAGTAGATTGGTGTCCACTACATATAGGTATCCCTTATTTAATGCAATTTAATAAATTTCTTGATGTAACTGTGTATATCAAAATTGCATTAATCAAATACAGTTGTACCTCAGTACTCGACTGAACAATCACCACCCACTAGAACAAACTTTTGGTGAATAACAAATATTTTTATTTTAACTTTAAGTTTTCATTCATCTGTAAAAAAAATTCTCTAATATAAAAATGAGTAACCAGTTTAAAAATAAAATAAAAGCTTACGGCTGCATACTTTCATTCAACAAAATTATACTCAATTCAGTTGTTTTTTCATAAGTGAAAGAAACAAACTGCGTGTGGAACACAATGATCAGCATGATTTACAGCCATTTCAAGTGGATGTAATGTTTCAACAATGTGTGTATGCAACATACTAAGATTTGTTGCAAATTTACATGTTGTTGTTCATCAATCTTTAACAATTTCTTCCCACAATTTCTCTTCAACAGCTTGTATGTTTTGTATCCTTTAGTTCAAAATTTCCCAAACGAAACTTTCAAAACCACTGACACATTTAGAGTTCAGAAGCTTCTTCCTCATACACGGTACAAGTATTTTTTACTATTTGTATAGCATGATATCCTTCATGAAACTTAAAAAGCATCCATAATATTCCCGATGTGCATTTTACCTGCAGACATTTTGACTTGATTTTATTCAAACAAAATGTGGTGTAAAAAATTTAAAATAAGCTTCAAAAACAAAGAATACAATTTCACATCAGAAATAATGTGTTGTAATTATAAGTTGTGAAATTTAACACCTATTTATGTTAATAAAAGTATCTAAAAACTTTGTTGAAATCTCAATAAAATTACTGTAATACAGTAGTTATATTTTGCTATTCTGTTTGCATGTGTAATTTTTTACTTTTTTATGATTTATATAATACGTGCTAGGCTTGTAATCTTGTTAAATTTGTGTTAAATTGATAAAGATACCGATTTTTCTGTATACGGCCCAAATTTCCTTTTTGTTTCCGCATTGGACAGGTTCCATTATAGACAGGTCTGACTGTATAAATCTCTAAAATTAATAGAATCATTGAAATAATTGTTTGCTTTAAATTCTTGAAAAAATAGCAGAAAATTTCATTAATAATCATTTATTTTCAAAATGTAATATTCTATCAAAAAAGGAGGTACAAGAAATAAAAACATTTCTAAAAATGCTTTTCAGCCATAAAACTTCTGATTTAAGTTTCAATGAATATTGAATCTTTCTTTTTTCTTTTTATAAGAATAATAATCTCAGAAAAGTTGGCATAATAATGTTCTCAGTAAAAAATATAACTTGTTATTTTGATTTGTAATAAAAAACTCTATGCTTAATATCCAACATCAGTAATCCTGTATTCAGTATTTAAATTTTTCAAAACTATGTCATTAAATTGAAAAAAGATAAAGTAAAACTAGTTTCGTTAGTTAATTTAACAAAGTAATAAACCTTTTAACAGTGAGTAAAGCTGGAGAAACACTAACATTTTTGATGGACCATCTTTGCATTTGAAGATTGCCCTTTAACAGGACTGAAAATGTATTTTTCTAACCGTACTCTGTTGTTAAAGGAAAACTAAAAATTAAGCAAAGTTTGATCTACTGAATATCAAGTATTTATTGCAAGTAGACCATGTGGCACTTTATGCATTGACAAGACATTTTCAACACAACAGTATAATATATTCTTGTCTATAGTCATTGAAAAATAGATATGAGAGTTGGAAATAGAGCTTATAATACTGTTTTAGAAATTTAACTAAAAAAAAAAATTCCATTATAACTGTTTGTTCTCTTCAAATTTTTTCTTTTAATATACTGTTATGAGTCAATCTGATTACTGTATTATCATACTAAGACCTAAAATATTGACTAATAAGTAATTATCATCAAATTACATATTTCTGAACAATAAATATAGTTTAGATAAATCTATTAAAATTCACACCAAAGGTGTTAAGGAGCGTTTTAAAGAACATTTTATTTCCAGCTAGTGCTTCCGATGTATATATGAATGTCGTCCTCAGGCAGTAATTAAAAATGAACAGATTTTGAACTGGTTTTAATTTAAATAATAACAGTATTGGCCGTTTGGAACATAAAATAACATTTTTTTAAACTTACTTACTTATTAATTTGAAATGTGTAACATCATGCATGTGTCTTAACACACACAGAATTCGGTAAAAGCATTGATTGTTTGGAACAACAACCATAAGAATAAGTAAAATTAAACATTAACTTGAAACACGTGTAACATTGACATACATGTGTCTTAACTCACAGTGAAGATTGGGGTAGATGCAGAACTAATGTTGATGTTTTTTAAATGTTTGTACAAACTAATCCAAACCTTGGGAAATTTGAGGATGGGGGCGTTGCAACATTCTTTTGATGTGGCAGGGCACGGAGGACTCTTTCCTGGCATTAGAACAATATCTTGCCAGTGTATACTCATTCATCAATTTCACCTTAAAAAAAGAAATTGGGGGAAAATCACCCTTTTAGACCTGCGCATCTCCAAACCCCAGGGAAATTTGGTGTTCTCTGTCTTCCACAAGTTTGGTAATATTCTCCCATAATACCCATCGTGGCCTACCAGCCACAACAGTATGTTAACACAGTCATAGCCCCCGTAATCAGGTCCTTTTTAGTACCTTTCACACAATACCTTATCAACATTGACTAGAGACCATGCACACTGCTGTGTGGGTTGTATTTGGCAGTCCCTCTTCTCTGCTACTACTTTGCTCTGGCCAAGGGACTGGACGGTACTCCATCCTTCCCTCCCATTTTGTGGCCTCCTGACTGCCCAGATTTGCTGGATATTTAGGCAAAATGCATTTCTCTAACCCATAGTCCCATGCCCAAGTTTGACAAGACTTGTGTAATGACAGGGATGCGGTTTCCATCCTGGAAAAATCAGGTGTATATTCCATTCCCTTACAAAACACAATATCAGGACTATACACCTGCTATATAGGCGCAACCACCAGAATGCTGGCCAACCGCCTATCTGACCACTTAACATTTTGTCACGGTGGGAAATTGTGATACCGAACTATTCAAGTTGGTAGTGCAGCACCATCACACGCCACTTTGGAACCAGGTGATGCTACTCAGGCATTGAGGAAGGGGACCTTGAGTGGGCCCTCCTCACCACGCTGTTCTCTCCTTGCAACTCCACCACCTTCGAATTGCCCGAGGTTTAGATTAGTTTGTACAAGCATTTAAAAAACATCAACATTAGTTCTGAATATACCCCACCTTCACTGTGAGTTAAGGCGCATGTGCAGCGATGTTGTGTGTGTTTCAAGTTAATGTTTAATTTTACTTGTTCTTATGGCTGTTGTTCCAAATGAATAATGCATTTACCCGCATTCTATGTGTGTTAAGGTGCATACGTGTCGAATTTTACGCATTTCAAATGTTTTAAACTTACTTATTCCTAATGTTATGTTCCAAATAGCCAATGCCGTTATTGTTTAAATTAAAATCCCATTTGAAATCTGTTTGTTTTTAATTACTGCCTGAGGATGACGTTCATATCTACGTCGAAAGTGCTAGCCAGAAATAAAATGCTCCTTAATGCCTTTTGGTGTGAATTTTCACTTGAGTTAGAACAATTGTTGGCGTGACATCCACAGTTTGTATATAAATCCATTATTTTTAAGTCATTCTAAATAATCATTTCCTGTTTTACTCTGTTATAATTAACACAATAGTAGTGTTGGTTAGTTCATTATCAAAATGTTCAACTGATTAATACGATTGTAATGGTTTTGGTATTTAAGGATAATAAAATGACTCCAAATACTGTATTTAATTATACATTAAAGAGAATAATTTCCTCAAAGAATAATTCTAAATTTAGACTATTTTAACATGTTTTCATCCTCTATAAAATATCTTGCTTTATCATTATCTGTCTACAGTTAAGGATCCCATAAAATCAGGAATAAATTTTCAGTTTCAATTAAAATGGCAGACTGTATTTTTACATTTAAAAAAATGTAAAGAAACTAAAGTCTTCATACTTCCATGTTTTACTGAAACTATGTTTTTTTTTTTTTTTTAATTATTGGCTCATCACAAAAGGATATTTTTAACTGTTTTACATAATTTTAGAGATGCAGCATCTAATAAAAGATTGTCTCTGTATAGGAATACTCTATTCCTGGTGATCTGATATGAAGTGTGAAGACGTTTTAGTTTCTTCTATATATTTTTACATTTTGTTGAACATTTTTAAAGTTATCCAACTCGTATCTATAAACCTTTTTACCGGTGCACGTATCATCACACTCTACAACAGTTACAAACGTTTTCGAACCGTTACGGTTCTTCTTCAGGTAACGATCCCTAACTTAAAGAATTGTATTTGTTCTATAAATTAGAAACAGAAATGGTTTAATTTTAAATATTCATGTATATTTACTCAAAAGACACATTTGAAGATCAAATTTTTCTTCCTTATATTTAAGAATTTATTTTTGTAGATTGAAACTATGATGGATCCTTTTGGTGATGAAGAACATGAAGATAATTATTATTCACGATCTGAAAATGCTAACAAATATTGTGAGTGAATGAGTTTCTCAAAATGATAAAAACTTTCCGTAATGTAATATCTAAGTTTATTTCGACAGCTTCAGCTTTAAATGAAGAACAGACAAGCAGCTCCGTTGACGAAAACGTAACTTCAGATATAAATTTTTCAGAAACTTCTGCAATACCTTCAAGTTCCCCCAAAAATAATTTGCAAAAACAAGTAAAAAACCAAGGAAAAGATTATTATTATTTTTATCAGGGTAACTATCTTAAACTTGTATCAACTTTGGTTTTGGATGAATTAAATGTTTACAAATATTTAAATGTTATTCAAATAACAGCAATCGACGGCCAACATATTTATTTAAATGCTCTTAACGTACAAATGCTCGTACGAGATTATGGCAGTTTAGAATTCTGTCCTCACGAAATTACAGCCAAAGTAGTTGAATTAGAAGGCGTATCAATGAATGAGGTAGAGATTTAAAATTACTTAAAATTTAATATTTAAAAAAAATTATTGTTTTTAAACAGACATGGTTATTTTTAGTTACTTCGTCACCGTCTGCGATATTTATGTCATCTACCTCTGACTTGTGAATTCCAAATTGTAGAATTGCAGATGAAACCACTTATTTCTCCTGAAGTATTTGATTCTTTTGCAGGTAAAATGAATAGTAGTAATATATTGTTATTTAATTTGGAATATATTTACTAAACTTGACTTTTTTCTTTTTATTTTGTACTTGTAGATGAATTAAACAAACGTGATTTAATGCGTAAACGTAAAGCAAAAGAAGAACGCCGCCGAGAAAGACACATAGAAAGAGAAGAAAACAAGAGACTTGGAAAATGTTAGTGAGCATACGTAATATAATTACATATACATACATGTTTCAGTTGATCGAAACAACTTATACGAAACATTATTTTTCCAATACTTTAAGGTTCAAGATTTAGTGAGAGGTTTATTATTATTATTTGTGAATCTATGATAGATCACATGTACATACGGTACATACATAAAGGATAGGACATACACGCCTAACTTCACTAGGATTTTTTTGTATTAACTGAAAAGTGATGTTAGTTGACAAGATTATTGGCCGTTTCAATTGAAATCGCACTTGCACGTATAAAAAAAGGAATAAATATAGTGATTTTTTTACTGTGATTTCAAACCAAGTTTATTTATATTTGTTTAAAAATTTTGAAAATTATTTCAAAAACTAGTTTAAGTTGCTTCCAAACACTTGGCTATAATGACTTGATTTGCATTATGATTATTATTGATTACATCAAATGGCCAGAATTTGTATAAAATTTTATATTTGATTTAAATATTTATTAACATTTGAGCGTAGGGAGTTATTTTGCTGTATACCCAATAAGTTTTTATTTGTTTGTTCATTAATCAAATATTTTCTATGACATAGAAATTGATCATTGTGAAACTTCACAGTCTTGTCTTCAGAAAGGTAGTTTTCATGTTGTCCAGTTTGAACAGTTACCAATTTAATTTTTCAGATGTATCATAGTGTAGATAAGGTCTCTAAGAGACATTCTTTTGCAATGTTGCTAGTTCCAGGAGAGCACAAAACCCTTCTATTGCGAAGTCACTATTTTTGTTTACGACGCTTCTTAGAAGTAGTAGACCAGACATTTAAATGCAGTTTGGAAACAGGTGGTTACTCTATAGGTTGATGTACGTGGCATACTTTTGGGGTAATAATTACAGTAATTTAAAATTAATATTCATTTTGGAAGACCGTGTATATAAAATTGCTTATTGTTTGAGGTATTTCAGTTAGATTAAATTTAAAGATGGCACTAAACAATGGTACTATATCAAAATTTGAATGTGCATGCAAAAATTTCAATTAACATTTTATTTATACATTTAATTGATCAGTGAGTTAAAAGAAATTTTTTTTTTAATTATCAGTTCCCGGAGTTAAATATCATTTGGATAGCATGAGTCATTTTCCATCTTGCAGCAGTACAAGTACAAGTTCTGTAAATCTTTGCACAAGCGATGATCCTCCGCTTTCAGTCTCTGCACCTGAAAATCTTTCGGCAGAACAACTTCTAGCAAGCGGTATATTACGTTAATTGATCATTTTGCTGGGATTAATTAATTTTTAAAAGAGTAACTTTAATTGAAAAGAATTTATTTATAACTTCAGAGACGTTTCTTACCGATAAGAAAACCAACGACATTCAAGCAGTCAAAAATGATAATCAGCCAGCTTCATTTGCACAGGTATTGTAAATTAGTATCTTTACAGATGTTTAGGTTAAGTTTTACTGATGAAAATTTAATTTCAGATGCTACGAGAGGGGAAAACCAAGCCGCAATCTGTTTCGTGCAGCCCTCCAAAGGATCAAAATAAATTGGAAACTCAGAAGTCGACCGTAAGCACGCCGAACTCCGAAGAAGATTATTATGAACCAGTTCCCGTACTCCACCGCCAGTCAATTGGCGACGCGATTCAAGCCGCTCTGGATAACTTAAATCAACATAATCCCATTACAGGTAACAGTATTTCCTTTTTTTTTCCTCTTAATTTTACATGATCTTGCATTTGAACTTTTTGCTATTTATTTCAGAAAATCAGGAAACTAAGAAGAAAAAGGGAAGAAAAACTCTGCTTTTCAGCACTTCGATGAATCGCAGGCAATGATTTGTTCGTTTCGATGTCAGGTTTAAAAAAGTTAATGTTTTCCTCTGTCATAAATTTCGCCGTTTGCTGAGAAAAATCTGCTTTTTCAAAGAGAAGGAACATGTGATTTAAATTAGTTTTGCCAAAGATCGAAGTTACATTGAGAACAAGATTTAAAATACATAATTTCTTTTCTGCTTGCACCAGACTTTACGCCACTCAGTTGCGCCAAGCTATTGTAAATATTGTAAACTGTGATGACAAACATTATTTTGAATTTCTTTTAATGTTATTGGAAAAAACAAGCAATATTATTTGTGTTTTTTTTTGGTAGATGTTTTATTTTTTAATGCCTGTTGGCAAGATTGTGCCTTTTTTTTCTTTTTTTTCCTTCCTTCCCCCTTATGATCCACACGGATCATTCCCCGGCATCAGTGAATTCAAAGTGTATTCATTCTTTGTATAAATATAGATCAATCTCCAAAACAGAGAATCAACTTAAAAATTATTTCCTTTATTCTGTAGAGACCGATTTCAAAGAAATAAAAGCACAATTCGAAAAAGCAAATTTGTCTTCTTCAATCACTGATTTTGAGTAGGACACTCGCAGTATTTGATGTAAAATGGAAGAATTTAATACATTCTTTTACCCTTTTGACTTAATACACTTTGTTTCATGTAACCTCATCCATGTTGCATGCTACACTCTCACTTGCACATTTAATTCGAGTGTTTAACTCGCGACATCTCTTACATTGAGTATACACCAGGAAAATCAGTTTTTATTTGTACATTTATTCTGAAAAGAAATTTACTTTAGATCTGAATTCCTCGATTCAGTTTGATCTCGGGATTCTTTTTAACAATTCCGAATGAGTGCACACTTGTAGGAAAGAGACGCTCACATAAATTAAGTGAAATACCGAGATTTTAAAGTCAGAAATTGGAAATTTTTGTATGAAATCCAATTCACCGTGAAAATGTTTGCAACTTTCTGTGCTCGCTCAATTGTAAATTCATTTGAAACCAACTGTGCCATTGATTTGCTTGTCTAGCTGTATGAAAGTTGCTTTACCAGGTAATGCACATGTTAACACATTTTTATTTTTTTTAATACTAAAGTACAATGGGTCATATCTTACATTTGATTTACAACTATATGAAGAGAGGCCGCAAAATTTCTATGTTGGTAGATGCTTCATCCGCATTTTAGATATCGACAATTGTCTATAATGCAGTCTCAATAACCGTTTTTTCTATCTTTAACTGTAGAAGTGGAGTTAAATTTCACAATGCCAAAAGTCAATTACTGCACATTAAATATG
This sequence comes from Centruroides sculpturatus, assembly GCF_000671375.1. NCBI lineage: Eukaryota > Metazoa > Arthropoda > Arachnida > Scorpiones > Buthidae > Centruroides > Centruroides sculpturatus. The sequence goes on along the minus strand of NW_019384352.1, from coordinate 444,996 downwards.
GAGTGTGAGCAGTTCTAATTGTACTGGATTCCCCCCATGCATTGTAAGGCCCAAGTATTCTCATGCATAGAAACACTGTCCATTGTATGTAAAAAAGAAACATCGAAGAAGCTCCTCTAAATGAAAATTCTTGTAGATTTTGAGATTATGGAAACATTTACCCCATTAATTATGTACAAATATAAACCAAGAGTTACTTAATCGTCTATTTATATTCCTGTCAGATCTTGTATTTACTGTAAGGGGGGGAAAAACCAGGAATTTTGAGTAATTTTAAATAAATTACTAATTAATCGCTAATTACTACCGAGAAACATTTACTTAAAGATTATTATTATTTTAGTTCTATTGAAATACAGTAGACCCCCTATAACACTGTAGATAATTCCGTGTTATATGAATTTCATGTTGTACGAGTCACTTAGATTTTACAAATACGTGATCCGTTCACAGCCCGCCACTATTGTAATTCATTTAAATTTTGTTATGAGGATAAACAATTTGATGGCACTCGAAGCAAGATGGACTGAACTTTTGTTGGTAACAGGTGTTGCAATGTATGTCGTTACCTATTTGAACGAAGCCTACGTTGCCTACCAGGTTAGCACTCTTTGTGCCATTGCTTGTCTCGGTTCGTTAACATTTTTGTACCTAAAAATTAAATTTAAAATATATTTTTATGACGATTTTAAATTACGAGAATATACAAGTGTTTCTTTACCTGCTCGAAATATTTGGCCACATTTGTCGCATCTGGAAGAGAAAGCTGCATTGTAACACGCTTCGCAGTAGATTTAGAATTGTTAGAATAATACAAACGTATATTTCTTTTCTTACAAAACAATATACGTTATTGTTGCAGCCAATGAAATTATCGTGACGTAACAAGAGCGTCACGAACTATTGCGATATCGTAATGCACGCGAATTGTGAATTCGGTCATCCCCACAATAGGCTTTATTTAATTAAAGGCTCTCTTAATGTCATATTTTTTTCGATATGCATTGTACTGTACCCGGAGCAAAATTATTTTGGGGAACTTGTTTCAGTTTTCAGTGGAAATTTACATCTGTTTAGGGGTTAGAAGTTACATTTTACACACGCACACACGATATATATAATATTACAGATATGAGAAACAGCCATTTTCTAATCTTGTGCGAAAGCGCATATTCGGCCAGAAGAGATGAGTCGCCATAAATATCGAATCCGTTACATATTTGCGAGAGCCAAAAATTCTTTCTCGCTAGCGAGATTTCTCGCTCGTTCGTGGTTTTCATTTACGAGAACTATATCGCTCGCTACTATTTTCGCGTATGTATGTTGTTAGAGGAAATTTCAACTATTTAGACAACATATTCAACATATTTACAGGCACATAATAACTTAGAGATGATTAGAGAATGATGAGTTAGAGGTTGACAAAATAGGTAAATGTAGGATGGCAAGAGTTCAGAGAGTATTGATAGTGATGAGTGACGACATGGAGTCTAAAAGAAAGACACATTAATGTTGTCTTAGGTCTATATAAACAAAGGGCAGGTGTAGTAGGCGCCATAAATAAATCATTCATGTTCTACTTTTGATAGTGCAGAATATTATATAAATTACCAAACTATGTAGAGCCAATGTTAGTGTCATAAGAAATGTAATTTCTCATGTGAAAAATACAAAACTATTTCATTCCAAATACTATTTCTTACTATACTGAATCAAGTAAAACTGTATAGCACACTTTATGTAGTGTTAAAGTTAATTAAATTAAATTTCTGTGGCTATTTAAATAACCTATAGTTTACCTAATTATATTGTCATACATATGCAATAAAATAAAACAGTAAAATGCAAATTTATTTAGTTCTTCTCGCCGTAGAGCGACTGTAATGCCAGCTATCGGCAATCCGACATATTAAGAGCATAGCGCAAGGACCAGTTTATCTATCGACTCTGACCATAGCGACAAAACACACTACACTCGAAGTGGCGCCACGCCGCGATTAATAAATTAAAAATAATAATAATAATAATAACAGTAATAATTTTTAACGCGCAAAATTAGAATTAGTAACATTTAGAATGAAATAATAATTTATAAATTGTAAGAAAACGTTAAAATTTCGTTCAGTCGCGTGACAGACGATCAAAATCGCATTTGAGCCATCAAACAAAACAAAAATGGCGTCCAAACTTTGAAACAATTAGGTAACCATAGCAACAAAACATACTACGCCGGAAGTGACGCCACGCCGCCAATTAATAAATTTTAGAAAAATAACATTAATAATTTTTAAAGCGCAAATTTATGATTAATAATACTCGCAATAAAACAATAATAATTTATAAGTTATAAGAAGAAGTTAAAATTTCGTTAAGTCGCGTGACAGACGACCAAAATCGCATTTGACTAAAAGCAGTCCTCCATTTTGAATGAATGAATAACACACAAAATGAAAAGTTTTCATTATCGTTACGAATGGCTTCGATTGGATGCGATAGGATTTTAATTAAGTTTAAATAGAGTCAGGTGAGTTTGTTCGGTGTCCGAATTGATTAAAAATATTTAAAAAAGCTTAAATTAAGTCACGCGAAATCAATAATAACTCTTAACTCCATAAATTATTCATTTGTTTACATTGATTTTAATGGGTTAAACTTGAGAATTTCTGCCATTATGGGGAATTAGTGCCTTCCTTTTTGAATTAATTTAGGTAAATACACTTAATTTCCATGAGTAAAATCATTAATTTGTTGTTTACAGGATGATTAGAGCAGTATTAAATGAAATTTTATTTAATGTGTTATACAATACCCAAATATCATTCATAATAATAATACACTGTACATTATTTGTCCTAAGTACATTGATGATGATGATGATGCTTGAGCATTAAAATATATCTTAAACAATTATGTGTATTACTTTGGATGATGAGGATGATGATTGAGCATCAAAATAAATATTACACAATGTGTATTATTTTTGATGATGATGATACATGAGCATCAAAATAAATATCTTAGACGATAGTGTGTATTATTTTGGATGATGAGTGAGCATCAAAATAATATATCATAGACAATGATGTGTATTATTTTGGAGGACGAGGATGAGGATGATTAAATTTCAAAATAATATATCTTAAACAATTATGTGTGTTACTTTGGATGTTGAGGATGATGATTGAGCATCAAAATAAATATTACACAATGTGTATTATTTTTGATGGTGAGGGTGATGATGCATGAGCATCAAAATAAATATCTTAGATGATAGTGTGTGTTATTTTGGATGATGATGATGATGATGCTTTTTTTGGTATTGTGACTACAAGATGAATCCAAGTTTTATTTTTAGATTTTCTGACAATTTTTTCCCGTAGAAGTTACTTTTAATTAACTTGCGTTTATAAATATATAAACAAATAATCGGAATGTAACTTCTACCAATTTTTTTTTTTTTGTGTTGAGTCTTATGCAATGCTTTAACTGATGACTTTTAACTTTGTCTTTTGTATGATTTTGTACCATTTATATAATATATTATGGTGATGCATCAAAAATCTTGAATAATTGGGGATGGACCATATTCGGATTTTCAAATATACGCGCGTAAATGGGCATTTCAAGTGTGCTATAATCTCTGAATAAACTGTAAATCAAGTTATGTTCTAAACTCAAACCGGTATTTACAAAGGAATGTAGGAATACAGTGGGTGATCGGTTAACGAACATAATCCGTTCCAAGACTTTGTTCGCTATCCGAATTGTTCATTAACCAATTATCGATTTACCATAGGTTTTAATGGGAATTTAATTAATTCGTTCTGGAGACTCCCCAAAATAAAAAATATAGGCTATACTTTCTTACTACGTTTATTTATATGAAATAATAAAAATACATACGTACACAGTCTTGCGTTAAACTAAAGAAACATGACTAATAAGTCATGTTTTTTCAGTTTGAAAGGGTTAAAGAATCTGTCTAATGTCGATTGCTTTTCTCTCTTCTTCAGGATTTTTCGTAAGTAATTAATAGCATTGCAATTGTAGAAATCCCCAAGCCTCAACCTGGTTTGGATGCCATTTTAAGATCGTTGTTCTGACATCATCCCACTTCTTTACAAGATCTTTAATAGCAGATATCGGCATAAGTCCGCATTTTCAGAAGAAAACATATCTCCCCGAGTTTCTTGGTGTTCTTCATTCAAGAGTTCTTGGCGTTCTTCTGTCGTCAGATCCGTTTAAGGTTCCATTACGAACTCTTCGATGTTCTTTATTTCTCATATGTGATTTTTGTTACTCCTTTAGCTGCTTGAGTCTTCTTGATTATACAGTATTTTTCTTAAAAAAATGAACTGCGGCCTACTGTAGACCTGTTCACGCCATACTGCCCAGCAACATTAGGTATCTTCTGCCCACTCTTTACCTTTGCTATTATACTCTCACCTTACAAAAAAAAAAAGACGCAAAACTTAACGAGTGCCTACCCGACAGTCTCGCAAATACATAAAAGAATTCTTTTGTCATAAAAATAATAGGCTGGAATTATAAGGGAGAGTTTTAAAGTTCGGAAGAATACTATCCGATCGGTATATACCGGCTTGAGCGTCGATGTCGACGTCTCCTACACTCCGAAAAGTTTTGAATTGTTGCCCGAAGACAAGGAAAGTCCAATTGGTATTTGTTATTTTACATCGCTTCTTCTTGTTTGTTCTGTGGGATGTTCGTTATCCGATCATGTGTTCGTTGTCCGAACATAAAAATCTTTCGCGAAAGTGTTCGTTATCCGATTTGTTTGTTGTCCGATCTGTTCGTTAACCGATCACCCACTGTACTTACAAAGATATAATTTACAGAATATTTAAACTATATGTAAACAAAAATTATACTAATTATAATTTCAAAATTAAAAAATTATGAATTCCAAATGAATGTTGGAATGGCAACAACAATGAAGTTACCATTGAAAAGGGTTTAAATCCATTTTTTGGTGAAGAAATCTGGATTTTTTATGTCTGAATTTTTGACAGTTTCATGTATTATTCTTGACATTGTTCTTTGATATGCCCGATAAATGTAAATTTATTATTAATGTTCTAACAAAATCAACAGTTTTATCAGCTGGGGATTCAAGTTTTATTATTGTTTTCAGAGATGAAAAGTGTACTAATTTAAGATTTTCTGTCATATAATTGTTATTAAGTATTACATTTGATATTGTTACTTGTTCTTTACTCGTTAGTATGTAGCAACGGCCAATAGTTAATGCATCGGCCTGTCATTCTGGACCTGAATTTGAGTCCAAATTGGCTAAATCATACATTTTCACCACAGTGTAGCCACACAATGAGTCCTATCACCTGGCTGCCCTATTGTGGGCCTAACCAAATCTACAATAGGCATAGGAAAAAGGTTATTTTAATGCCTGTAATGCCATAAGAATTAAATGTTTTTGATTACTTTATACATTTTTTTATCTCAAATTTTATAATTTCCAGACATCATTTCATTGCATTCATTCAGAGTTTCGTATTTTTTATATTTACAATAAGCAGTTAAAGGATTTTATTGGTTTAATTTCTTTCACAAATTATTTACTTGTTTAGGAAAGTTAAAATTACACTAACCATTTTGAAATGTAACATAAAATAATTAATTTTCAATAGAAAAATGCATAGAATTCTTTTACGTAATTCACATTTTAACCGAGAGAATGTGGAGTTTTATTCAGCATTATACTGGTGTGCTCCATTTGTAAGACTGTAAAATATATTAAATTCATGTTATAAAAGGATTGATATTTTAACATATTTATAAATTCATAAAAATGGTGTTATCTATTTTTCATAAAATTGAAAATGAATGGTAAGTTATTGACTTATTACATTCAGATGTTGACCTTCACCCTCAGCTACAAAGGAAGTAGAAAGATTGAGCTTTAAATTTATATTGTACGATTCTTTGTTCGGTTTAAGTATTGGAAATCGTATATTATGTAAATCGTAAGTTTAAATTATAAATTTTATAGTTTTAACCGTATTAAGTTATAAATCATTAACGGTAATCATAAAGTTTGTTTGTCATGTAAAGATAGTGAATTGTTATTTAGTAAGTAGAATAAATTTAAATAATTCTACATAATCTAACATTATTTTTATGCTAATTATGTTTTCATTGAAAAACTTATATAATAGTAAATTATAATGGATTTAATTTAAAAAATAATTGTTAATTGTAGGAAAATTGTCGTTTCTATTAAAAAAATATGCAGGTGAATATATTTGTATTGTAATAATTTAATTTGGTAATGCAAGCACGAAATACGTAATTGAAAGCTATTTTCTGGTCTTATAATCAAGCTATAAGTCATTATGATGATTATATAAATTGATTTTGCGATAATGAAAATACTAAAGTATTTATTAAACATTCATTTACTGGTTGACAGTAGAGACTTATCTGTCATTCAAGGGATCCAAGTTCAAGTCCCATTTGAATCTTCAGAAATTTTTGTGCATATTACAATCCAAATTTCGGGTCCCACCCTTCGTCACCCAATTGTCCTTTTGTCGACAGAGTTAAATCTACCGTAGATAAAAAAAAAATAAGGGGTTCTTGTAATTTAAAAAACAAAATGCTTGTTACGGTTAAGAGAAGTAATCAAAATGTCGGAAAATTACGGTATTTAAAAGTGAATAGTAAATTTTAACACTCCATTATTTTTTAAAATTTTGACGATCATTATACATTCAGAGAAACAATTTTTTTTTGTTTTGTTTTTAACATTCTTTTGAGGAAAAAAATGTTATTTAATTTGTGTTAATGATATTTATTGTCAAATAAACTATTGACGATTCAGTGTTTGTTATAGAGAAAAATGACAATGTACTTTGTAGGATGTAAATAGAACACTATTTTTGTGTTATATTTTAATAACATACTTTAATATATAGCAATTATAATGTTTTAGCTTAATATTACACAATCAATATACTTTAATTTATATCATCATTTTTTAAATATATTTAATTTTAAAAACATTTCTTAAAATAAAGTCTGTGGAAGACAAATGAGATCAGCTATCATCTTCAGATCATTCATCTTGATAATGTTTACCTTACATCTTGTAACGTTTTAGCATGTTTTATTTTCTATGAGTACAAAAAAAAATGAATTACTAGTTATGAATAAAATTGCAAAGTTTATCGTCATTAACATAAAGTAAATTTGCTCAATTCATCTCTTTAATCATTAGGAATAATCTTTATATAATAAAGATGGCAGGCATACAATTGGTATGAGTAAATCAGTCAGGAGTACAAATATATATGAGTGATTTTGATAAATCAGCACCGATAAGTAAGATTAGTAACTGATATTATGTGATGATACGATAAGGAATTTTTTAAAAAATTGTACCGTATACGTCACGTTCAGTTGAATGTTCACAATAGCTATGTCGGATTAGCATTAAATAGGCCAATTTGTAAACCGATGTTAGATTATGTAACTTGTTAATATCCTTGTTGGAAATTCGATACAACAGTTTGCAGGTACAGATTAAATGCTGTATTTTATTCAACTGTAATTGTTCTCCGAATGCCGAACTCTAGATCTGTATTGCATACATTTTATCTGATAAAATACTGTAGTACACAGGTTGGATTGTAAAATACTAAAACATATGCATTGTTTTATAGCCTTTGTAATAGAACGTAATTAAAAGTAACCATAAAGACAGAAACTTTAATAAAAGTTAAGCATTAAAATCATTAATTTCTGTTCATTATAATATAAAGATCTCATCTTTTTACTACTAAAAAAATGACCACTCTATCTTTTTATAATTAAATCCTTCACTTCACTTGTTATTTAAATCAGTTTAAATGGAACTTTTCAGACTTAAAACCTCATCGCAAATCTAGAATCCCGAGCAAGAACATTAAAAAAACTGCAGAATTTGTATTGTCTCCGAAATCAATTCCAATCATAAACTTTACTTTGTGTTAAAGAGGAACTATTGTTAAAACACTCATTCAATATATATGATGGATGTAGTTGATTAACACATCCTTACTACGTCTTCCTCTCTACTCTGGCACGGCTCCAGCGGTCGTAAAAATACCTTCGACCAAAATAAACTTGAAGATGCTCCACACACCAAGTCGCCGGTAAAAAAAAAGAATAAAAAGATTACATCACGATATTTTATAATTGAGAGGAAGGGGGAAAATAAAGAAGGATACCATGTGTATTTTTAGATCCTGCCCGTTATTTAGAGTGTAAAAAATTAGGTCGAAGGTTCTTTAAGTGTGGGAGGAGCGGCGTAGTTCAATGTCACGTTTCCGTGCCACGAGACACGCGTTTCGGAGTTGTAGAAGCACATTTTAACTTAATAAATTGTCAAATTTCGAACCTTCCCTCGCCTCGCCCGAGGATTTTCTTGTTATGGAATTGTTACGTAGAAGTTATTCTGATTTTCAGATATGTCTATTAGATAGAAAGTTATCGGGATGAATCAGAAAAGTTCGGGTCTCCGAGCACCCAATAAAATTAATAAACCAACTTCGTTGCCACTGATTAACAAATCGACGCCCCATGTACCCGCACAGGCCGAAGCTGCAGCCGACACCAAGTCCGGTAAGTAAATTTTTTTTTTTTTTTGTTTTTTTTTGTTTTTCCAGTACAGAGGATTTAAAAGGAGCTCCACGTTTCTAGCAACATCTTAGATGCAAAAAATATTTTGCGCCTCGCGTCGCATCGCATCCGGCGCGCGGCGTCCGAAGCCGATCGCATATTTTTTATTTTATTTTATTTTATTTTTTAAGTTAACTTTTACAACTTAAACGAATTCGAAACGATTTAATTTATCGTCGGCGTTTCGATTTTGTTTAATTTTCGAGCGTAAATGGAGAATTTTCATTATTTAAGATTCAGGTGTGACGCGGCTCTCGCCGAGACGAATTTCGACGATACGCGCGATCGTAAATCTATTGGTTTATGGATTTCGGTGTGGGACGAGACGATCGTCCCACCTGTTGAATCGGTTGCGTCGTAAGGCTGTTATATTAAATTCTATCGTCAGGTAACCAGTAAGTACGAAACCGATCCAAAAATTAAATCTCTTCGCCTTGTGAGGCGTACTTGAATAATTTAATAATATTTTCTCGGGTATCGCCTCCTCGATACCTGTTTCTCTTTCATAATCGCGCCCACGTATCGACGAATTTTGAACCCTTCCCAAATCGTCGCCCATAACCGATACATTTTCGCATTCGTTAACAATAGAGCGAAGGATAATATATATAAATATATAGATACTGTATATGTTTTTACGAAAGGTAATTTTAGTAACAATATATTAAAGGTAATTTTAGTGTTTCCAAAGTTTTAATCATCATTCCGCGCCACGCATCGATCGGCGCGCAACGGCTCGCGCCGTTAAACTTTTCGTAGGTTATCGACGATCCGATCTCGATTTTTGCGATTTATACGAATTTCGGAACGGATTCTGCAATGCCTATTCTAGCAGGTGCGTATTTAATTAACGCGATTCTCCCTCCATTATTATTTTTTAAGCGTTATTTATCGTACGTAGGCGACGCAAACACGTGATAAACGTTGGCGTCGCGCCATGACCGATTTTGGTATATAACAGGCCAACTGAGAAGAAAATCGTCGGTTTCTCGGATAGATTGGCATCAAAACTGTTTATTTTGCTTTAAATTAGAGATTAACGGAAACGAAATGTCACCACATTTGCATTATTCCGAGAAACTCCCCTCAAATTCTAGGAGGGAGAGTTATTAGATATGGACAGGGTGGGTCTAGTTGACATTTCTTCTTTAGTATGCATGCATTGCACTCCAGGCCAACCGAGTAATCAATTCTAAAAGTTGGAACGTCTTTACGGAAACGTAAATTTATGTAGTTTTTTTTTTTTCAATGTATAACAAATGTTTTCATTACGCAGAAAAATACTGCAATTTTATGTACTGGTGTGCCTCTCTTATAACATATTTGCATGTTTTATTCATTAAAAAACTCTCTGTGTTCTTTAACTTTTGTAAAAACAACTATATAAATCTAATCACTTCGCGTGTACGGATTTATATGTACATAGATGTTAAAAGCTGTGTCTGTCTTTTGTACATTTATCCTTGCACTCGTTATCGCTGTATATATGTAAATATTGTCTTGTTCCTTGTTTGTTCTGCACTCTATATGCAAATATTTTCACTTCCTGTTAAAATTCTTGATGCCGTGTTCGATTCTGAGTAAAGCATGATGAAATAAAGTAAACTGTCAAACCGAATGCACTTTGTATGTTTTTCTTTGCACATTTTGTATGTCTGTCCGTCACTAATTGTATGAACTAAGATCGTTGTGTAATTAATATAAGTATTACTAATATTGTTAATTAATCTATTAAGTGTTCTGTAACTATTAAAATTTGTACAAAAATATAATAATGTGAATTAACTGGCATTTCTTTTAATAATTATAATGTGTCCATATAAATGTATATAATTCATAATTATTATTTTCTATGATAAATCTATGGCTTTATAAGTATGTACTTTAAATTTTTGTACGTCAGGCCATTACATTATTGATAAAATTACTTTTGATATTAATTCTAATATATTTTTCAGAAGCTGGTGATGCTCCTGCAAACATGGAGCAATTCAAGATCGGCGATAGAATTTGGGTGAATGGAACAAAGCCGGGATTTATTAAGTACATTGGCGAGACACAGTTTGCTCCTGGAGAATGGGCGGGAATCATTTTGGACGAACCCGTGGGGAAAAATGACGGTTCGGTTGGAGGCATTCGTTATTTCCAGTGCGAACCCAAAAGAGGTGTGTTCGCTCGCCTTCACAGGCTCACGCACGCTCCTACGGATGCCGAAGGGGACGTTAGTGTTGTTAATGGAACTGCAAAATCAAATAGTGGACTAGGTGTTTCCAAATCAGTGAGTTCGTCTTCAACCAAGTTAGCAGCAACTGCATCACCTGCAGGCAGCATTAAAACTGTTACTCCACCCAGTTCTAGGACAGCTTCAGTCAGTGGTAATACAAGCTCTCCTCCCAGAGTTGGTGACAGAGTTGTTGTCAATGCTACGAGTGGCACGAAAACAGGTGTTCTCCGGTATCTCGGGACTACAGAATTTGCTGCCGGAGAATGGGCCGGAGTCGAATTAGACGAACCAGTGGGCAAGAATGACGGATCCGTATCAGGGAAAAGGTAAATATGTTTTGATTGAATAATTTATTTATTTAAATTTGTGATTGATAGGAAACACCCGAGTGGGATTTTTAGTTTGTGTCCATATATTAACATACTTCCTGTTCAGATTTAATCAATTTAATGATAGGTTTTGAGTATTTCAAATGAAAAAAATAACTAAAATTAAAATTTTTTGTGCATGAAGAAGACAAAATAAAGTAAAAATGGCTACTTTGTGATTTATATTACTTTTAAAAAATTTAATTGCAGTACATTTTTTCTACTTTCATGTAACGTATAATAATTGTGTGTACATTAAATATTAATTATTTTTAATTAATGCATTTATCAAAATTAATTATTTAACAACCCACTTCTACTAGAGTTGTCCATTTAAGTAACAAATTAAGGATGAATGCTTAATAAATTTTGACCTATTTTTAGATATATAGGGTCATTTGAACATCTAGTCCTTGACTTGTAAATTAAATGATAAATAAGTGAATAGATTTAACTTCGTTAAATACTTCTAACGAAACTCTTGCAGTCTGTACGAAAGATGAATTTAAGCAAGTTGTATCTCAGAACATGTTATCTTTGTTAGGTATTTTGAGTGTCAAATGAAGTACGGTCTGTTTGCTCCCGTCCACAAGGTTAGTAGGGTCGGATCAACAAATACTCAAGGAAGAATTACCAGGTTGTGNTTATGATTAATAATACTCGCAATAAAACAATAATAATTTATAAGTTATAAGAAGAAGTTATAATTTCGTTAAGTCGCGTGACAGACGACCAAAATCGCATTTGACTAAAAGCAGTCCTCCATTTTGAATGAATGAATAACACACAAAATGAAAAGTTTTCATTATCGTTACGAATGGCTTCGATTGGATGCGATAGGATTTTAATTAAGTTTAAATAGAGTCAGGTGAGTTTGTTCGGTGTCCGAATTGATTAAAAATATTTAAAAAAGCTTAAATTAAGTCACGCGAAATCAATAATAACTCTTAACTCCATAAATTATTCATTTGTTTACATTGATTTTAATGGGTTAAACTTGAGAATTTCTGCCATTATGGGGAATTAGTGCCTTCCTTTTTGAATTAATTTAGGTAAATACACTTAATTTCCATGAGTAAAATCATTAATTTGTTGTTTACAGGATGATTAGAGCAGTATTAAATGAAATTTTATTTAATGTGTTATACAATACCCAAATATCATTCATAATAATAATACACTGTACATTATTTGTCCTAAGTACATTGATGATGATGATGATGCTTGAGCATTAAAATATATCTTAAACAATTATGTGTATTACTTTGGATGATGAGGATGATGATTGAGCATCAAAATAAATATTACACAATGTGTATTATTTTTGATGATGATGATACATGAGCATCAAAATAAATATCTTAGACGATAGTGTGTATTATTTTGGATGATGAGTGAGCATCAAAATAATATATCATAGACAATGATGTGTATTATTTTGGAGGACGAGGATGAGGATGATTAAATTTCAAAATAATATATCTTAAACAATTATGTGTGTTACTTTGGATGTTGAGGATGATGATTGAGCATCAAAATAAATATTACACAATGTGTATTATTTTTGATGGTGAGGGTGATGATGCATGAGCATCAAAATAAATATCTTAGATGATAGTGTGTGTTATTTTGGATGATGATGATGATGATGCTTTTTTTGGTATTGTGACTACAAGATGAATCCAAGTTTTATTTTTAGATTTTCTGACAATTTTTTCCCGTAGAAGTTACTTTTAATTAACTTGCGTTTATAAATATATAAACAAATAATCGGAATGTAACTTCTACCAATTTTTTTTTTTTTGTGTTGAGTCTTATGCAATGCTTTAACTGATGACTTTTAACTTTGTCTTTTGTATGATTTTGTACCATTTATATAATATATTATGGTGATGCATCAAAAATCTTGAATAATTGGGGATGGACCATATTCGGATTTTCAAATATACGCGCGTAAATGGGCATTTCAAGTGTGCTATAATCTCTGAATAAACTGTAAATCAAGTTATGTTCTAAACTCAAACCGGTATTTACAAAGGAATGTAGGAATACAGTGGGTGATCGGTTAACGAACATAATCCGTTCCAAGACTTTGTTCGCTATCCGAATTGTTCATTAACCAATTATCGATTTACCATAGGTTTTAATGGGAATTTAATTAATTCGTTCTGGAGACTCCCCAAAATAAAAAATATAGGCTATACTTTCTTACTACGTTTATTTATATGAAATAATAAAAATACATACGTACACAGTCTTGCGTTAAACTAAAGAAACATGACTAATAAGTCATGTTTTTTCAGTTTGAAAGGGTTAAAGAATCTGTCTAATGTCGATTGCTTTTCTCTCTTCTTCAGGATTTTTCGTAAGTAATTAATAGCATTGCAATTGTAGAAATCCCCAAGCCTCAACCTGGTTTGGATGCCATTTTAAGATCGTTGTTCTGACATCATCCCACTTCTTTACAAGATCTTTAATAGCAGATATCGGCATAAGTCCGCATTTTCAGAAGAAAACATATCTCGCCGAGTTTCTTGGTGTTCTTCATTCAAGAGTTCTTGGCGTTCTTCTGTCGTCAGATCC